>NW_019154085.1:56745805-57002229 GCF_002288905.1 Enhydra lutris kenyoni
ACACACACACACACACACACACACACACACACACACACACACACAGACACACAAACACACATTCCAAAGGCGTTCAATGCTTTTCATTAACTTGAAATCCCATATCGGGCTCCCTGCTTGGCCGGAAGCCTGCTTCTTCCTCTCCCACTTCCCCTTCTCTCGCTGTGTCTCTCTCTATCAAATAAATAAATAAAATCTTTAAAAAAAGGGAACAAACTGTGTAATTTATGGGTCAGTCGTCCACTGATGGAGGGCATGCTGTACGATACTTCAGAGAGATCGCTATTATTTATTTCTGGAAAACCTGGGGGAGATATTTAAAAAGAATATAATAGCTCTGTAATATTATTACCCTGAGATAACTGGGATGAGGATTTGGTAACTTTCTTCCACTCTCTCCCCATCTAAAAAATACAGATGAAACCATACGTAGTGACATTTTCCTATTTTTTTCTAATAGACATCTATATCTTAAGGGTTTTCCATGCCATGAAGAGTGGTCTCACACCTCACGTTTAATGGTTATATAGTTCATGGAACACTCAGCCTTATTTACTGAGCTGTTTTCAACACCTGGTGCACTCTGGCTCTTTTAAATAGGCATTTCAATAACTCAAATATCCATTATGAATACCTTCATACGTAAATGAGGGTCCACATCTCTGATGACCTCTTCAACATAAATTCCTTATGGGTTGACTTCTTGATTCAAAGGCCATGAACATATTTTAAAGCTCTTAATGCATATGGACACATTATTTTCTAGAAAATCTGGGCTTTTCCTGAGTAGCACATACCATTCTATCCCACTGCACCTTTTTTCTGGACCATCATTGTAGAATCTTTGCTAATATGATAGGGGAAATGATGTCCCCTTGCTATTTCAATTTGCATTTTGTTAAACTAAACCCAGCCAGGCTGGACAGTTTATCATATGTTGATTTGCCATTTGCATTTCCTCTTTGGAGATTTGTTTGTCCTTTACCTGGGTATCTATTTTGGGTCTTAATGTTTTTCTTATTGATTTGCATGAATTCTTTGCATATTAGGAATATTAATCTTTTTGTTCTGTCCCATTTGTTTCAAACATTTCCCAAGATGGTGTTTACCCATTAATTCTGCTAATGGGATAGTGATATGGACAGAAATTTTTAAATGTTATGAAGCCAAACCTCTTGGTTGCTTCCTTTCAGTGTACCTACATTCTGCAATTCCAGTGGTGATCTTTACTAAAATATTCCTGTCCTAGGGAACTATGGTAGAATGTCACAGAGACCTTCTTCCTTCTGTTCCCTTACTTCAGAACAGGAAGTTGCAAATCAAAACATAATCATTACATCTGTATCTTTGGGGTAAATACCCAGTAGTGCAATTGCAGGGTCATAGGGAAGTTCTATTTTTAATTTCTTGAGGAATCTCCACACTGTTCTCCAAAGAGGCTGCACCAACTTGCATTCCCACCAACAGTGTAAGAGGGTTCCCCTTTCTCCACATCCCCTCCAACACATGTTGTTTCCTGTCTTGCTAATTTTGGCCATTCTAACTGGTGTAAGGTGATATCTCAATGTAAAACCAGTTCTTCTGTGATATGTAAGCCTTTTTTTCTTCACACTTTAAAATGTGCATTAAAATACACTGGGTGATGCCATTTTATAGAAAGGTATAATTTCTTAATTAAAAAAATTATTTTATCCTTTAGAGCAGAAAATTCCTGAAGAAGAATACATTATTTTGATAGATGGCTTAAACGAGGCTGAGTTTCATAAGCCTGACTATGGAGATACGCTTTCTTCATTTATTACCAAAATTATTTCTAAATTTCCTGCCTGGCTGAAGTTGATTGTGACTGTAAGAGCGAATTTTCAGGTAAGAAAGAAGTCTCAGATCTCTTTCCAAGACCCCATACCTAAATTTTATGGTGTGATTAACAACATTAACTGTTATAAAGCATGTAGCTGCTGAATTGAAAACTGTATTAGGACTTTGAAATATTTAGTCCACAGAGCCCCAAATGGGTGAAACCAGAACCTTTTTACTATCTGAGGCACATGAATCAGGGTGTCAGGAAGGTCTCCTCTCAGCATGGCGCTGTCCCTCCACTTCCAAAATGCAAGTGTCAGCTCTGCTGCTAATTAATTTTTGTGAGGTAGCAGTGGGACTTTGTGTTTGTTTTTTTGTTTTTGTTTTTTGAAGAGAGAAAGGAAAGAGTTTTAAGGCCTAAAAAAGGTCCGTTTTTTTTCATACAACTTAAGCATGAACTACCTCATGCAGCCAGATAGAGTGTTGTTTTTTTTTTTAAATTCTCTTCCCCATCTTTCCCTCATGCGAACCCTAAATTACATCTTAACAACCTTTGACTCCTTCCCTCTACCCCTGTCCTTTTTTAGTAAAGACATTACTCTTAGATTTTGATTTTTGCCTTTTATGATGATGTCTGTTTAAAAATAGCATTTGGGTTCTTTCTTTCCTCATTAGAAGTGGCATTAGGCCTCAGTCAAGCCTGATGTTTGTTTTTCTGGCCATTTGATTCATACCCTTTACAGTCATTTATCACACAGGAAGCAGAATTTGGCAATCGATAGAGCACAGGAACAGAGTCCCATATTTTCTGTACTAGCTGTGTAAGTTCTGACAGGTCCGTTAGCATCTTTGTAAAATGGGAGTGCTTCAACTCAGCCTGCCCGCTGCAATTACTACATTCAGTGAGGACATGGAGTTAATTCTTCGGAGATGATAGTGGGAAGTTTAAAGAAAAAACCGAAACCGTCTCTGCTGTGAGGTGGCAGGATAGTGCTGATCTTGGGGGGGGGGGTTGGGGTGGGAGGGGACGTGGGGCTTCGGGAGCTGGCGATGTTCTGTTTCTAGCTGCTGGTTACACAGGTATGTTTGACTTTGTGAAAATTAATGACACCATGCCATTACGGTTTGTAAGTTACACTTCCATTTCAAAGTTTACTTTGAAAGGACAGCAGTTTAAAAAAAAAAAAAAGATGGTAGGCTCTACTGAAGTCTGAGGTAGGCAGCTTTGTCAGGGCAGGCTGGGACTGGGGCACAGCCTGGCGGGGGGCGGGCCTGTTTCGGATTTCCTGGCTCGGTTCTGTAGTCCCAGTATCTGATGCATGGTGAGGGATGCCTCTTATCTCGGTGCTTGGCCGTGTTCTTAGATACACAGTGCTGGTTTGTGTCTGTGCTTGTTGTGTAACCTCTGCACAGTGTAAGGATTATGGGTATCAGGTCACCTCAGGAGCTCCCTGGCCCTTGGCTGGTACGGCCAGCTCGCTGTCTGCTTGGGGCCCTCCGATCTCGCTCGGCTCCTAGTCTTCGGAGGAGGGCTTCGGGAAAGCCATTACTGATTCAATCTCGCATCAGGATTTCTTTCACATAAGCTTTTTATCTTCAACTTATCCTATTACATGTTTTATTACAAAACAATGAGTCCCTGTAATCCATGAAAATCCTCCTTGAAAGAAGACTAGTGAGTTTGGTTTGAAATGCAGCTACCGTAAAAAAGAAATCTCTGTGGAGTGACGCCATGGGTTTTTTTTTTCTTTTCTTTTCCCCTCCCCCGCAGGAAATCGTAAGCACGCTGCCCTTTGTCAAGCTTTCCTTAGATGACTTCCCAGACAACAAGGACATTCACAGTGACCTGCACGCCTATGTCCAGCACCGGGTCCACAGCAGCCAGGACATTCTCAGCAACATCTCCCTGAACGGCAAGGCCGACGCCGCCCTGATCGGCAAAGTGAGCAGCCACCTGGTGCTGCGGAGCCTGGGCTCCTACCTGTACCTCAAACTCACCCTGGACCTCTTCCAGAGGGGACACCTGGTCATCAAGAGCGCCAGCTACAAGGTGGTGCCCGTGTCTCTGTCTGAGCTCTATCTGCTGCAGTGCAACATGAAGTTCATGACCCAGTCTGCCTTCGAGAGAGCGCTGCCCATTCTGAACGTGGCCCTGGCATCCCTCCACCCCATGACTGATGAGCAGATCTTCCAGGCTATTAATGCAGGCCACATACAAGGGGAGCAGGGGTGGGAGGACTTCCAGCAAAGGATGGAGGCGCTCTCCTGCTTCCTCATTAAGAGGCGAGACAAGACCCGCATGTTCTGCCACCCGTCCTTCAGGGAGTGGCTTGTTTGGAGAGCAGATGGCGAGAACACAGCCTTCCTGTGTGAGCCCAGGTACGGCAGGCCGCTTCCTGTCAGTGCTTCGTGGGGAGTCCGGTGTGCGACTGGGGAAGGGATTTGAAACACCTTTTTTCCTTTTTCCTTTTTTCACCTTTTTTCCCCTCTCCCTGCCTCCGACAGTTCACCTTTTTTAATGGAAAGGCAACACAGGATGAATAATTCAGGAGGGCGACGGACTATCCTGCTTCTGTACAAAAGCTTCCTTCTTCAAATGGCTAGAATTTGGGGGTTCCTCAGTACCTTCGATGAGACAGAAGCTAGGCAACACCTGGTGACCTTTCTTTGCTCCCGTTCTCTTCTAGACCTCAGGACCCTTTGTGGGAATCACGTGTGGGAAGGTGTGCTCCATGCTCTAGGGGACAGCAGGCTTCTCCAGAGGCTGCTCGCAGCTCAGTCTCTTCACCTGCAGTCTGTGGACTGTCTTGGACTCCACCCCCACCCCCTGCGCTGCCACCTCTGGGGCAGGAAGCCTCTAGTCCCAGGGACCAGGTGTGTCTGTGAGCCCACACTGGAGCACGGAGATCACATCAGGTTGCCCTATTTTGCATTTGTGGTTCTGTGTGGTGTAACAGGTTGGAACCTGGGCTTAGCAGGATTCAGGTTCCAACCTCAGATGCCCCGTTTACAACATGGTGCTGGGGCGGCTGCATCCAGGGAGTTGAAGGCTCTACGGAGGCTTCGAGCAGGGCTGGTCCGGGGTGCAGTTCTCCTCACTGCCCAGGGCCGAGAGGCGGTACACCTGTCCCTCGGGTGGTCTTGTCCTAGTCGGGGTGGGAGTTTAGGGTGTCTGAGGGTGCAGATGCTTTCATTTCAGTAAGGGTAGGTTCTTGTCCCGCTGCTTCTGCCGGGCCCCAGCCCGCGTCACTGCTGTCTGGGGGAGCTTCTGTCCTCCGTGAGTCAGAATTGTCCCCGATTCTGTAACAGAGCCAGCAAGCAGCTGGACTGTCGCCTGTGAGCTGGACGGGGCATTTGACCAGATGCTGGGGTCCAAAAGGAAGAGGTTAAAAAAAAAAAGCATTAGTGAGCTGCACACCACCTTCCTCCCCACGAGGACTGACTTAACATTGACCTAATATGGGTCTGGCTGCTGTTTCATGTTGTGGGTAGCCTTGTTTTCTTAAGTAACCTTGGGCTAAAAATTTGTTCTTTTGAGTCTGGTTTGAGGCAATAAACTTGTAGCCTGCAGGCTATCATAACTGGGTGGAAATGTGTGCCATTTTATATTTGATACAGTTAGCCAAGTCAGATCATTGTCTAGGAAGATAGGCTATAGTTGAGTTTGTAGAAACATAGAAACAAGTTTGAAAGACTTCAGCAGGGCATGTAGTTTTGTTACTGGAGTTAGAGGCAAAAGTCACTGGACTGGAGTCAACCGTGAAGCATCGCTCTGGTTTGAGGGGGTAGGTGACACTGAGGGTGCACAGCCAAGGACAGAGCCCACCGCACCGTGACTGGTGGCTCCCAAGTGCTGATGTTTTCCAATAAGCAGGTGTGGGGACTGACCCAGGGTAGGACTAGGGCTGCACCAGAGCAGGAGAGACACCCAGTGCAAAGTGTAAGGAGTTGCTACTTCTTAGGATTGTGTACATCAGCATTTACCCAAGACCCCTATAGTTCTTGAGCTTCATTTTGCAGATAGAGATGGTGGGAGTACGCTACTGGATGCCTTTCAACAAAAGTTTTTGCAGACCCATCCCCGCAGGGTACTGTGGCAAATACACAAATTCTCTGGGACAAGGGCCTGGCTCTCGGGGACTTCCCACACAGGAGGGCTAGGGATGACAGGAGGGGAGGTGACCATGTGTAAGGAAAAGGGAAGAGAATTTTCCAGCTAGGGGAGACCATTTTTGGAAGATGTTTCACATGCCTGAGGACATTTGGGTTGGACCTTGAAGGATGGGTAGCATTTCTCTTCCCACTCAATTAGTTGTGATTTTGCCCCAACTATGGAGAAGCAGCAAAGAAGAACTCCACACCCAGAGACAATAACATTTTACTCTTTTTTAAAGATTTTATGTATTTATTTGACAGAGAGAGAGAGATCACAAGTAGGCAGAGAGGCAGGCAGAGAGAGAGGGGGAAGTAGGCTCCCCGCTGAGCAGAGAGCTGGATGCAGGGCTCGATCCTGTGACCCTGAGATCATGACCTGAGCCAAGGCAGAGTCTTAACCCACTGAGCCCCCCAGGTGCCCCAGACATTTTACTTTTTATTTCTGCCTCTTTCTGTTCATTTTAAACATTCTCCAAAGCAATTTTTCTATAAAATTCCCAAACTGCTTTTTTAAATTGACACATCATGGACAGCTCAGTGAGCGGTTTGGAAATGTCAGGAAAGTATCATTTTTCAGAGCTGTGTAAACCTCCTAGTAGCCGAATGATAAAGTGCTTTACTGTACCCTTATTGTGGGGCTTGGCGGTTGTTCCTGGGTTACTTTTAAATAAAGAAACCTATTGCGAATGTCTTGGTGTGTTGCAGGAAAGCAATAGAACTTTCCTCCCAGGTTAGATTATCCCTTAGGTCAGAATTACAGGAGCAGAATTAAAAAGATAAAGAGTAAGTTGCTTGGGGTCTACAATCACATCACCTAGGCTTAAGCATCCTTCACATTTCATTATGTTGTTTTTTGCTGATACAGGTTGTAGAAACCATGACATTTTACTCCTAAGTAATGGATTATGGACCTCCAAAAGACATTTTTTTTTAGATTTTATTTACTTATTTGACACTCAGAGACCATGAGCAGGGGAGAGGAGCAAGGGGAGAGAGAAGCAGGCCCCCTACTGAGTGGGGAGCCCGAGGGCGGGACTCCATCCAGGACCCTGGGATCATGACCTGAACCAAAGGCAGACGCTTAACTGACTGCGTCACCCAGGTGTCCAGAAAGACGTTTTCATCCTTAACCACAGCACCATCACCACACCTGAAATATTAATACTAATTCATCGGTATTTTCACACATTTAGCTGTGCTCAAATTTCTCCACTTCCTTCATATTTTTCTAGTATATTTGAATCATGATCCAGATGAGATCTATGAAATTGTGTTTTATGGTGTCTCTTTTAATCTCTAGATTCTCTCCTCCTCCTCTTTTTGCTTTGTCCTTACATTTTTTTTTCTTTTTTTTTTTTTGTCCTTATATTTCTTTAAGAGAATGATGGAGGGGCACCTGGGTGGTGCGTTTGGTTGAGCATCGGACTCTTGATTTTGGCTCAGGTCATGACCTTAGGATTATGAGATCGAGCCCTGAGCCCTATGTCGGGCTCCGCACTGGGCATGGAGTTTACTTAAGATTCTCTCTCCCCCTCTGCCTCCTTCTCCACTCCCCTCCTCATGCTCTCTCAAAATAAAATAAAATGATGGAGTAATTTGTTCTGTATCGTTTCCTATAATCTGAATTTTGCTGATTGCAACCTCATGGTATTTAATGCACTTGTCCCCTCTATTTCCTGAAACTGGTGTTTAAATCTAGAGACTTGATCAGATTTTCTCTTAAAGTATTTTTTGCAAGGATCCTTAATAGGTGGTAAGTCTGCTTCCATCATCATGCCCACAACGCCTTAGGGCCGCTGATGATCCTTTCCCAGATCTGTCCATTCATTAGGGTTGCATGAGGAGTTTTAATGTCTTGAACAGCCTCCTGTCTGTCCTCTTTTCTACATGTCACGGACTTGAGGAATGACCGGGTGGGATGTCAGGGGGTGGCATGAGCTACCATAGACAGGAAGAGCTGTCTGAGACATCAGGTCAGAATAAGCAGGGTGTATTCTGGCAACAAGAAATCTAGTTTGGCTAGAGTTTTTGTCAGGGACTGGAGGAGTTAACAGAAGCATGTGCTAGGGAAAGTGGACTTGAATCCGTCTTCTACGGAGAACCCACGGTTGAGCAGGTTCAGGACGCAGGTTGCCTGCGTGGGCAGGAGTGTGGAGGATGTAGAGCCTGGGGACCTGTGTTAGAGGCAGTGGGGACTCAGTGACCCTGGCTTGGGGGCACAGCAGGGTGGAGGCAGGCCCTGCTGACGTGAGATGGCGGGGCACGGCGTGGCCTTCTGAGCAGAGTTGCGGAGGAGGAGGTGCTGTAGACGATGTCAAGGTATCAAGCTTCAGAAACCAGGAGTGGCACTGGGCTTCGGAAGGCTAAGAGAAGCAGGAGCTGAGGAGTAGGTTTTGCTTCATGCAGCTTGAGCCTGTGGGGTGAGCAAAAGCCCGGACGCCACCCCGTGCCACCAGTGGGTAGGTTCTGGTGGGGAAGTGAAGGGGGGGTCTGAAGCCTGGGGAAGTCGACGACGTGGCATCATTGGTGGGAGAAGTGGTGGAAGTGCCTGGGGAGCAAGTGTCGTTACCCAGAAAGGGAGCTCCTGACTTCTGGGGCCTGGAGCAGGATTCCAGGAAGGAGGCTGGGGTTCAGGAGCTGCTGAGAGCTAAAGGAAGATGAAGACCAAGAGGGAGCCGTTGGCTTCCTAGTGTGAGAGGAGGGTTCTTCCTCCTCAGAGATTCCTTCCATCCGGCTGTGAGGGGTGCTGGAGGGGAGAGCCGATGTCCTGGAATGGGAAGGGGAAGGGTGGAGGGGGCCACGGACACACAGTGTCACAGTGTCTCTCAGAGCTGCTGATGATCATACTTGCTGAGGACTGTTTGTGCGGGGCAGGGTGGGGGAGGGTTTTGTTTTTGACACAGGAGGTGCAGGTGTTGTTGGAAACGGTGTTGAAATAATGTGGGGAAACCTAATCTGTGAAGAAGGAGACATTGGACATGTAAGGGGCGGGGGCAGGGGTACAGGCAGCTTGCCTCCTCTGTGTCCCTGCTGAGGCCCCTCATGGCACGTTTCTACTGAAGCACGTTTACCACGTGTCTCCTCCGGTCGCTGAGAGCGTCTCCAGGGAAGCGCTTCACCTCGTTCCCCAAGGAATCCTGTGTCCAGCACAGTGCTAGCTAGGAGGTGGTGTTACGTATGAATGAGAAATCACCAGGCGCTGATGAAGAGCATAGGCCCTCGCACGGGCAGATGGTGGTTCAGATTCCCAGCCTGTTGTTTCTCAGCTTTTTGGTCTTTGGGACACGTCCCTTAACCTGTACGGCCTCTGTTTCCTCATGTAAACAAACTGGGATTATGATACTTGGTGGTTCACGGGGTTGTGCAGATTAATGAAAGAATTCAGTTTCCGTATCTGGCGTATAGTGAAAGCTTGATATAAAGCAGCTTTGGAGAACAGACTTACGAGTGCAGGTAGACTCAGGGGCATGTGATCCGGAGACCAGGAGGGAGGGACGAAAAGGTAAATGGGATATAGAGGAATGTGGGTGTCTAGTGATTACATGGTGAGTTGTCTCCTCGGGCAAGAAGCTGTGTGTTAAGCTGAGGTGACTAGAAGCCATTGATCTCGCCACTGAAGGGTGATGGTCATCTCCCTATAAGGGACAGCTGCGCTACTTCACCTCTCGTGTCTTTGTGGTGGACATGGTTGGCATGGCCACTGAGCTTGGCAGACTGGGAGACTGAAAACAGCTTAGCCTGTGGCTGGGGAATGTGGGCCGGGATGAAGCCTGGGACCTGCCCATGGCTAGGGAGCACTGGAAGGTGGCAGAGAGCAGGAGGGGTGGGAACATGGGAGGATCTCACCTGAGAGGGCAAACCCACGCTTGAGGTCTGGGAGGTGGACGTGTGCTCGTGGAAGAGCTCTAGTCCCTTACAAGACGTCAGACAGGACACTCGGTGTCAGCGTGGTTGTAAGTCTTGCCTTCCCCTATAGTATAAAAAGCAATCTCTTGGTCTCCTGCCTTGGTCTCCTCATCTCCAACATGGTTTGTAACCTATTTGTAAAACAGGCATGCAGGTGAATAGCTAAACAGTATTTAAGTAATGCCTGCTTTTAATCATCTAGTTAGAGAATGCAGTTTTTTTTTTCTTAGCCTTTATCCTTTTCTCTACAATTACCTGCTCATCTCCCCTGCCCCCCCCCCAAAAAACCCCAGCACCTGAGTTTCAGGGTCTCCATGAGACCCTCTACATGGAGATCCAGAAATGAGAATAATTCACACTGTACAGAAGTCAGTGCTGTTGGAGTAAGCAACCCTTAGCATCTTTTCCAGACAGACGGGCTCAGACAGAGGCCTGGAGCCCACAGGGGGCAGAATGCGGCTTGTGGATGTGGAGAGCATCCTGGGTGGGATGCTTCCTTCATGAAACGGTTGGTGGGGGATGAGTTGGTGGTGTTAGTTGAATGTCCACCATATGCCTAGACCTAGCAAGTTCACTTGTGCATCTTAACTTTCTCCCCCTGACAAGGAACTGCCTAGAATTCCAGGTGTTTCTGTGATGAGCTTTTGCATTGCCTGGCTTGATTTTTCTTTCCTTCTCATGGTCAGGTTTTCTCCTTTGGCCAGGTCTCCTCCCAGTGGTGATTATGCTGAGGGGAGGCCTGATTCCTGGTCCAGTGATGGTTCTGCTCCATCTACCCATCCCTTCATCCAAGAAACATATACTTGAATGGTTGCTGAGGGACAGGCATTTGCTTGGCCATGTGACAGTCAGTGTGCCTTAGGCAAGACCCTTCATCTCATGGAATGTACATTTTTGTGAGGGACCTAAGTAAGTGAAGTGAGGAGTAATTCATGAGGGACAGAGAGTGGGATGGTTCCAAAGATTAAGACCTGTTCTGTCCTAGGACCTTTTTCTAGGTCACTCCACAGAGATAGGGGAATCCAGAGAAAGCCCTAAAATGATGGGAAGAATAAACAGCATGGGCCGTCTTTGTAAAGAGGCAAATTTTCATCTCTTTTATATGGCGATCCCGAGGCACCAGGAGAACAGCTCAGAGTCGTGTGGAGATGTTCACACCTGAGAGCCTACAGTTCGTGGAATGGGGTCTTCGTTCCCAGCCCTTGTGTTTCTTCTTCTAGGAATGGGCATGCTCTCCTGGCCTTCATGTTCTCTCGACAAGAAGGCAAGCTGAACCGCCAGCAGACCATGGAGCTTGGCCACCACATCCTGAAGGCACACATTTTCAAGGTGAGACATATCACTGCCAGGAAGAGTTTCGTCACCATTTTGATGGATTTTGGTTTTGGATATTTTCAACAGCTTTATTAACCCTCGGAGAGCTTTCCATGAGCCCCATTTGTCTTTCCCCCTTTGAGTCTCTTTTAGAAAACTTCATTTTCGTCTAAAGATTCCACTTCATTCATTCCCTGTTGTTTCTTGGGTGTATAGATGTTGAAGAGCCTGAGCTACATGACCTGTGGGGTTTTGTACTCCCTGGATTTTCTACGTCCCCATTTCTTGGGGTCTAGTTTAACTTTTTTTTTTTTTTTTCCCCTCTCTTTTCCTCTGGATTTCCTGTCATTTGGTAGTTATATCTAGAGGCTTAATCAGGCTCAGGTGATTGTTGCTTTCTTGGGGGTGGGCAGAATGTCACAGTTACTTTCGAGTTTAAACTTCTAAGTTTGTTGGGGCTTTCTGGCATCAGGAGGGATAGCATTTGGGCTTGCTTCTCTTAGTGGCTATTACCAGTAACTACTGATGTCTGCCTGGACTCTTCATGAAGGGTTGCAGAATGGTGATACTCCCAGTTTTTATTCTTCCTTTATGAAATGATTGGAGAACTTCTATAAAAAGAAACTTTCTCCTCTGCTGTAGTGTATGTAGCAAGGACAGGCGCGTTCCTAGGCTCTCGCTTTTAGGGAGGGAAGTCAGGCTCCCAGGTCCTGCCATTCTTCGTGCCACAGCATATGCCCTGCCTTAGTGCCCAGCTGCCGCCTCCCAGGTGTACCCACATTGCAGCCAGACACCCCTGGGAACGGAGACATGGACGCCCATTTGTCTCTGATTGCTTCCAGGGCCTCAGTAAGAAGACAGGAATCTCTTCGAGTCACCTCCAAGCCCTGTGGATCGGTTACAGCACCGAGGGGCTCTCTGCTGCCCTCGCCTCCCTCAGGAACCTCTACACTCCCAACGTGAAGGTGAGCGATTCTCTGTATGGAGAGCCCCCAGCCCCCGCCCCTGTTCCTTCAGCCGTCCTGCCTTCCTCTGCCCTGGGGAGTTACCAGAGTTGCTGGCCGAGCTGCTAATGATGCTTTTTTCACTGATATAAATCACAAGGTTTAAATGCCCTATGACTGGTTCTCCCCTAGGAGTTTAGCTTTTGCTTGGGCGGGAGAATGGGTGCTGCTGTGTGAGCTCGTGGTGACAGTTTCAGAGCGGATGTGATGAGGAAGCAGTTCACAAAGGAGAGCAAAGGTCAAAGGGAGATTTCCAGGGGAAATGGATTTTTAAAGTGTCCTGGGTTTCGAATCTGGACCATCTCTTTACGGTTCATAGGAAATTAAGCATTGATGAGCGACAATAAAGCAATGGGTACACAGAGACACACTGTTCTAGAAGTTGCACGTACGTGGGTGTTTGTGATCTTGGGAAGCATAGCAGGCAGGGGTCAGCCCACGGCTGGGCCAGGAGTGTCCTCACTCTTGATCACTGGCTGTCGTGTCACGGTCTTCTGCTGTGCTTCTAGAGTAGATTTTCCTTCCTCATTTAACCCAGTCTGGGAATCTAAAACACATGAGGGCCAAGTGTCTGTTAGGGCAGCAGAGAAGGGCTGACTCGAGAAAGAGTGTGGGAATGACTGGTTTACATTACAGCCGCTTACAACCATCCTGCCGGGTGCAAGGCAAAAAGATCACAAATGTCTTCCACTGGACATGTCAGCGAGACTCCAGGCCTTTCAACCCCGGGCGCTGACATGCCCTGCTGCGTACAGAACCTCTGAGGCCGTTTCTCAAGGAGCCAGGTCCTCCCCTTCCAACACCTCCATGAACACAGTCCTGCCTCTTCCCTGCTCAGTAGCATGAAGGGCGAGTGTAAGTAAGTGGTCATGTGGGGAAGGAGGATCGAGGCCCTGGAGGTTTCTCCCTTCCCTCTTCCTTCCTCCAGTTCATCAGACCCACCTGGGAAGGGTGCTCTGGGGACACTCCTGGGGGCTCCTGCACCTCTCCTCCCCTGCCGTCCGCACACCCCACCCTCAGTGCCTGCGCCTTAGCTGTGTATCTGCAAGAATGGGCCTTGCAGACCGCTTCCTTGGTAGATAGAGTTCTGCTCCCGCTCCCTCCTCTGGTGCTTGAGAGAAGCTAGCATGAGCAGACCGAGGAGAGGAGCCCACGTGTCAGGAAGGATGTGGCAGTTCTGAGTCTGGGGCAGCTCTCCCCGGGCCCGATGGCCCAGGCAGCGCCCCAGCGTTGGGTAGAGAAGGGCCGCTGCACCTGGACGGATGCACAGTGGAGCTTTGCAAAGAGGGGTGCTGCCTCGTTCGGGCAGCCTCAGCCCCCTGTTAGGGTTCCAGGCTTGAGGAACCCAAGGCCCCTTGGATTTCAGCGTGCCTCCCCTCTTGGCTGGGCCCCTGATAGCAGAGCACCACGGACAGCCACTCACAAGGACGCTGTGCTCTGCCCTGCTCCCTCACCCGACAGGTGTGATTGCTGCGTGCCCGGCTGAACCCACAGGAACGCCGTACGAGGCGGGTGGATGGGGATGTGGATGTTTGTAGGGAAGGAGATCGAGCTCCTGCTCACAGGGAGCTCTTCCCTTCTGGATGGAGTTACTCTAGAAGAAAGGTAGAGACCACGGCTGAGTTTAGAGTTCACATACTGGAGAAGTCCTATTAAGAATTTTTGTTTTACTTAGATTTTACAGAAATGAGAGTCGAGGTTACTGTGATAACATGGTTTTCTCTTTCAGCTAAAAGCATTTCTTTTGGCTTCTCCATAATTAGTAAAATTCTGTGATGATGAGGAAGAAATAATAAAAATGGCCATATCTGTTTTCATTACTTGAATGAATTATGGGCACAGAAGTTACTCTTTTAATGTGGAGAAAAGTAAATGGGAGGTGTCATACCCTGTCGAGTATGAGTTTTTAAGACAGTAAATTAGAAGGTACAGAGTGAGAATGTAATGAGCTTGACCCTCCTGAGATCATAGACTTCCCTTTTCAACATACTCACAATTTTAAGAGTTGTCTTTGTTTTGTAGAACTCCAGTGTCACCTACATCTACATGATGCCCAGAATTCTATGACTTGGTTATAGAATTTTAAGGCTTTCCATTATCCTTCTGTTTCTTTTATGTTTCAGGGGGAAAAAAGGGTTTTCACAGAATCTTGAACAAATTACAGTAATTTAAAATTATGCATGCAATTAAGGAACTTTTTTTAGAGAGTATTAAATGTTGTCATACAGGAATGAATGTCATTTTGAGCAATAATTGCAGTTTGCCACTTTGGTAAATTAAAGTGACTTGCTCCAGAATGATTGCTTGGTAGATGAATTTTAATTTTACTGGCATGCTAGTGATTTCTAACAGTGTAGTCTCCCCTTGCAGGCCGGGGTCATGCCAGCCCACTGGGGTCCTGGCTGCCAGGGCTTCTAGGCACCCACCCAGCGTGTTGTTTTCCTCACGTGGTCCCATCAGAGTGGCAGCCAGCCGTGGGCTTCCTAGGGCCATGAACTGGGAGAATTGAGGCTGTGATTCTTCTGGCTGAAGGCAGAGGGAGGGGAGGAGACGGAAATTAGGCTTGGACTTTGGCCGGACTTGCCCTGATGCAAAGGGTCTGGTCGTATTCTGCATGACAGCAGGCAATACTCATTTAAAGGGATTCTGTTGGTCTGAACCTGTGGGATACTTGGAAAACTGGGACTCCAGTGCCGCTTCTGGTTTTTCATGATCTCATTGGTTTGCCTGTCTTCTTTAAACCCCTTTTTTATTTTCTTGCATTTCAATAAACCAGACACTTATAGATAATATTTCCATTCCCAAATGTTAGGCAGGGAGAGCTTATGTGGTAGGGAGGAAGAGGAAATTTCCATGGGCTTAGGAATTAGTGTATAGAATGAACCATTAAGTCCCATCCTTGAATGCGGAGTAATCTTAGCTAGAGCTGCCGCAGCGGCCGCTGGACCACAACAGTAATGAGCTTTGTGCCCAGAGCTGATCTGTGCCTTTCCCCTCGGAGCCTCTGTTTTCTCACCTGTCAAATAGGAGGTGACCAAAGAACCTGTCTTACACTGATCCGAAACCTCATCAAGATGTTACCACTTTTGGAAGAACATCTGGCATCTCTTGTGTGATAGTAAAAAACAAAATTTAACCAAAGGAAATATGAAGATCTAATTGGCTCTATTAAGGGATTCATGAATGGGTCAGCATCCCACCTAGCGAGAGCAGAGGGGCGCATGGAGGAGTTGTGCAAAATGGCGGGTTTTCAGAGGAAGGAGAGTGGGGGACGAAAGTTATAAGCAAAGGTAAAAAAAAGATTGTTCCAGGCAAGGTCACTTTCCCTTGGGGGAAAGGGCAGGGGGTCTTTTTTTTTTTTTTTTTTTTTTTAAGATTTTTTAAAATTTATTTGACAGCGAGAGCCTGCACAGTAGGGGGAGCGTCAGGGAGAGGGAGAAGCAGGCTCCCTGAGAAGTAGAGACGTCCTGCTGACTCAATCCTGGGACCCTGGGATCATGACCTGAGCCCTGAGCCGAAGGCAAACGCTTGGGGACGAGGGGGGTCTTGTTTGCAGATATCTCATCTTCCATCTTCCTATGGCAGGTAGAGAAGGCTCCTGTGACAGATGACCTCACTAATGCTGATCAGAAAATTCCAGATTGATAGGTTAAGACTTAGTTTCTGGGGCACCTGTGTGGCTCAGTGGGTTAAAGCCTCTCCCTTCAGCTTAGGTCATGATCCCAGGATCCTGGGATCGAGTTCCGCATCAGGCTCTCTGCTCGGCGGGGAGCCTGCTTCTCCGTCTCTCTCTGCCTGCCTCTCTGCCTACTGTGATCTCTATCTGTCACATAAATAAATAAAATCTTTAAAAAAAAAAAAAAGACTTAGTTTCTGGAGGAGATTGAAACTGCATCCAGGTTAGGTATTAAGCCCCGGTTTGGTGACTTGGGCTGGCCCAAGTAACACCATCCATTTTGGACTGGTGGTTTTCTTTTTAACGATGGTTAAGTGAGTTCTTTTTATTAGGTTTTGCCTACTCTCAGGGAACTGAGACTCTGCTGTAGGCCCCTGAGAACTTCTGGATGTACCTTCCCGGTGCCTGTTACAGGAGGTGCTACATCTCTCCTCAAGTAAGCAGGAGGTCTCCCTGCTGCTCTGTACTAGTGACGGGGTAGGGGCAGTTAGGTGGACCTCTGGGTTGCCAGGCACCTGGGGTCTTGTCCCTTCTAAAGAGTCTGTGGAAGGTGACTGACAATAGCAATTAATATTTATTTAGCACTTAGAGGATGCTAGGTCTGTGCCAAGAACTGTATGTGTGTGAGGCATGTTCATTTTTAATCTTCACAACAAGTCAGAGAAGTGAAACTCTTATGTCCGTTTTTCCAAAGAGGATGTGGAGGCTGGAGGCAATTGGTAGCGTGTCTCAAATCTCACAGCTGGAAGGGTGCCTGGCTCCGAGCAGGCCCCTGCTTTGCAGCTGCATTTATCACCTGATGTGTTTACAGCCCCGGCTGCCAACTAGAATCCCTTGGGAGCTCTTGGAACCTAGGCCAAGTCAGAATCTCCAAGTGTGGGCCTCAAACATTGGAAACTTTGAAGCTCCCAGGGGGTTTCCGTGTGCAGTGAGGTTAGGAACTGTGGGCTAGGGAGAGAGCCACAGACCGATTGGGGGCTAAGTGGTAAAAATACCAGTAGCATCACACCAGCAAAGGAAATGTTTTTCCTAAGAAGCAGATGAAGTGTGGGTTGGTGACAGATATCTTTAGGAGAGCTCTGCCTCTAAGCGCATACCTTCCTTGTAAGGAATCCAGCAAGGACGTACTAGACGTACAACATTGTTAGCAGAGTCCCTGTGGGGTAGGATGGGATGGCATACTGTTGTTTTCTTAGGAGACCCCTGAAGCACAGAGAGATTGAGTATTTTTCTGAAAATCTCACAGCAAGTTTAGTGTGTGGTGGATGTAGTAATTAGTAGAAAAAGCTGGTGATTTTCTGGGAGTCTTCTGCAGCTGACAGTCCCAGAGGCACATGAACATCTTAATGTATTGTACTTTTTCTTTTAGGGATGCTTTTTTTGTAAAGAAAAGAGTATTTGCCATTACTTTCGGCTTTACCAGCTCACTGTTAATTATTTAATCCTGTGATGATTGTTTACCTGTCAGAAAAATGAGTTTTCTGTTTTTATTTAGATTAAGCAGTGATTTTTCAAAGTGTGGTCTGCTTTTCAAAGCATCCATATCGTCTGGGAACTCATTAAAAATGCACAGTCTCAGGCCCTCCTGTAGACCTACTGAGTCAGAGATCTGGGGGTGGGACCTGAAGATGTGCATTTTAAGTACACTTTTTAAATAAAACGTTTTTGTGGGGTTTTTTTACTTCAGTTTAAAAAAACCATGAAATTTACTGTCTTAACTCTTTTTAAGTGCAGAATTCGGTAGTGTTAAGTGTACTCCAGTTATTGTACAATAGATCTCCTGAACTTTTTCATCACAGAACTAAAACCCTGTGCTCACTAAACAACTCGTTTTCCCCTCCCCTCACCTCCTGGTAACTGCCATTCTACTTCTGTCTCTCTGGATTTCACTTCTCTAGGCAGCCCGTGTAAGGGGACATACAGTGTTTGTCTTTGTCTTGCTGTGACCAGCTTTTTTTTCCTTTTTTTTTACTTAGTCTCATGTCCTCAAGGTTCATCCATGGTACAGCATGTGACAGGATTGCCTTCCCTTTTTCTTTTTTAAAGATTTTATGTATTTCTTTGAGAAAAAGAGCACGCAGAAGGAGAGGGAGAAGCAGGCTCTCTGTTGAGCATGGAGCCTGATGTAGGTCTCGATTCCAGAACCCTGGGATCACAACCTGAGCCGAAGGCAGCTGCTTGACCAACTGAGCCACCCAGGCACCCCTGGATTGCCTTCCTTTAAAGGCTGGAAAATACTCCATTGTATGTAGGCACCACTTCTGTTTCTCTGTTCATGAGTCCTCAGACATTTTAGTTAGCTTCCATCTCTTGGCTACCATGAACAGTGCTGATCCCCGGGGGTGCAGATATGTCTTTGAGATCCTGATTTCCTTTCCACTGGATATAGTCCCGGAAGTGGGATTGCTTCTAGAGGAAGGTCCGCACGGTTTTCCATAGCAGCTGCCATTTTGATTTCCACCACCAAGAAAGGACATGGTCTGTGCGTTTCCAGGTCATACTGTTGCACACTCTAGCTTGAGGGCCCCGGATTAAAGTACAGATGCTGCCCCTCTCCGCAAATGCTGTTGTGACTGACATTTATATGAGAAAATAATCTTGTTGGGGGACATCAATCAACAGGTGAGCCGTCTCCTGATTTTGGGAGGGGCCAACGTGAACTACAGGACGGAAGTGTTAAATAATGCCCCAATCCTGTGCGTCCAGTCCCACCTCGGCCATGAGGAGGTGGTCACTCTGCTCCTGGAATTTGGCGCCTGCCTGGAGGGAATGTCGGAGAATGGCATGACCGCCCTCTGCTATGCCGCAGCTGCCGGCCATATGAAGCTGGTGTGTCTGCTGGCCAAGAAGGGCGCGAGGGTAAGCCGCTGGCATTCCCCAGTGGGTGGGGGCAGGGGCGATGTCTTCAGAGCCTTGTTAGAATTATCGTCAGCTGGGCCAGCCTCTCTGCTTTGTCGAATTGCAACAGCTAGAAATTGCCACACAAACAGAAAGGGTGAGCAGCCTGTGTCAGGCAGAGCCTGAGGGTCGTGCTCGGGGCGCAGCCTTGGCAGGGAGAGAGGGTCCTCTGTTTTGCTCATAAGCTCTGAATTCTGCTTCATACTGCCCAAGACGAGGCAGATACCAAGAACACCCCTGGCCACTGGCCGCAGGAGGGGGGGGGTCATCCTTCCAAAAGCCTGGAGATGGTGACCTAGAGCTCAGTCACACATTGTAACACAGCGCTGGATTGATTGAAAAGGTTTTAGATGTTTGATTTTTTTTTTCTCTCTCTTCTTCCTATCCCATTTCATTGCATGTCTCTCTCTCTCTTTAAAGATTTTTGTCAGACAGCTAGTGAACATGAGCCAGGGGGAGGGACAGCGGGAGAGAGAGATACAGGCTCCCCACTGAGCAGGGAGCCCAATGCACCAGGTTCAAACCCAGAACCCTGGGAACATGACCTGAGCGGAAGGCAGATGCTTCACCGACTGAGCCATCCAGGCATCCCTCATGTCTCTTTTTTTAAACAATCAAATGAGTCCTGCGGGTCTTAGAAGCCACATGCTTGAGCACGTGGCATGGGAGCTGGACAGCCAGAATCCCCATTTTTCCACCTGCCAGAGAGGATACTGGACACCCTGTGGAGCCTGTGTGCCTCAGGCTTCCCATCTGTATAATGAGTATGACAACAGGATCTACCACAGGGCCGCTGTGTGAGCATTAAGTAAATGTAACCATGTTATTAAGTAAGTTACTCTAGGGTCATTAATGTGAAGAGATTAAATGAGAACAGTGCCAAGCTCACAGTAAACTCTATTTAGGTTTACTATAAACATTTCGTTGGGAGAGAGGGCATGTGCAATAGAAATAAATCGCTGGGATTTGTCTTTATGGTGAATTAGGATATTTAAGTTTCAACAAAAAGACATTTTTTAGGCTTACAGTAACTGTGGGAGCCTTTTTGTTTTCCCCTCCAAAATACAGCATTTGGGACAAATGAACTTTAGCTCCTGGAAGAAGGAGAGTGCTGCAGTGAAGCAGTGGGTTCCTTCATTTTTGCATCTAAACTGTGGCATCTTTATTCCGAGGCTGGCTGACCCTTCCCAGCACAGCTGACAGCCCTATAGGAGGAGACTGGGTGGCATTCAGGGGGCTCCTGCAGAGCTTTCGGGTGGGGGTGCAGAGTGTCCCCAGAATCCGCAAGGGGGTGAGGGTAGACCCTGAGCTCCTTTCAAGTGCAGTATTTCTGGGATTAGATAGGGAATGACACATCATCTGTGGCCTCTTGGACCTTTAGGAGGTAAGCTGCCCTTAGACACTAACTTTGTGGTGAGCTGGCCTTCCTGGCTTTGAGCCCCCACTTTACCTGCTAACTCGTCCTAGCTCACCTGACTGTGCATGACCTTCTTCCCCAGTTACACAACCCTCAGGATCCCTTGCTGCTCTTCCCTGTTCATAGCTGGGTTTTTCCAGATCCCTGCCTTTTGCTGCTCTCCTGGTTCAGTGACTAAACTGCTTTATTTCCCCAAATCCTAGCTTGTCAAAGCACACTTAGAGTGTTCCACTGATGTGACCAGCATTGGGAAGCCCAGGACTTTGGCTGAGGTTTTGGTCTGTGTCCTCACCCATGTCTCCCAGGGAACTTGGAGCTCTAAGTCATTTGCTGGAGAGCCAGAAAGTGATTGCTAGATTTACAAAGGGTCCCAGTGGCCTGGGGTCCATTCACTACAAGAAAGTCATTCAAATGGAGATTCAGTGCTCTAGAGAAAGTTGCCTTGGAATGGGAACCCCACAAGCACCTGCTGTGGGATGGGGTTTGTGCACTTCATTTGGGGTGCAACTGTGATCTCCGAGGGGAGGTGATACTAAACCGTTCCCTTCTCCTGCCCCCCAGGTGGACCACTTGGATAAGAAAGGCCAGTGCGCGCTGGTGCACAGCGCACTGAGGGGCCACGGCGACATTCTCCGGTATCTGCTGACCTGTGAGTGGTCGGCGGGCCCTCCCCAGCCGGGCGCGCTGCGGAAGAGCCAAGCCCTGCAGCAGGCGCTAACGGCGGCCGCCAGCATGGGCCACAGCTCGGTGAGTCGGCACTATGGGGTCCCTCCTGGGAAACTGGAAGTCGCAGCCCGGTGTGGGTCAGGTGCTTTTTCCGGTCATCTTAGTTGCTAGCCTGTGATGCACATAAGGAATGAAAGGAAATGAGGATTTTAAGAAATGGCAGTTGGTTTGACCGCGTGTTCAGACCTTGGGCTGGTGTCCCACCCTTCCTGGGAGAGACCCCAGAGTCCAGGGTCTCAGTGCGCATGCGTGCTCTGCACCAGGGTTGGCGAGGAGGGGGCTCTCGTGATACTCTTTCTCTGCTCCTTGTTAGTGTCCCAGTTCCTCCTCTGTTGTACGTTTACTCACCAGCCCTGCTGTCTTCCACTTTTTCCCTTTGATTCATTCTTTTGTCCTTGTGATGTTTTAAAAATAATCACGTGGAATGCTAATTCTAAAATTGTTGGTGAGTATTTGAAGCATTTTTAAAAATAGGACTTGAAAGTTCTGCTAGCATGTGAGAATGTTTGTCATTCATAGTCCCTGCACTGAAGGAAAGCTTCGTGAAGTAGTTACATAGAGCACTTATTTTTGGTAGGTGCCTGTATTTCTCGGTATTTCTCCCTTTGAGGATTTAATTGTCATCTCCAGACCCGTGGGTCTGGGACTTAATAACATTTTACCTATTCTCTTCCACCTCTTTCTCACTCTTTATTACTTTCAAGCAATTAGAGTTACCAATATTTGGTAAGATCCTAACCCACAATGATTTATAGTAAATTTGGGTGCAAAGCCAGCTGGCTGGCTGACTTTCTGGCATTTAGGACAAGGGCAGACACACGGTCATGTGCACACACACCCATGTGCACACATGCACGCATGTGTATGGACTGAAAGCTGGCTTAATTGTCGCATTTGAAACATTAAAAGTACACGTAGACAGTGTACTTAAGCCAGCACGATATATTGCAACGAATGCAGAAATACCAAAGAACACAGCTGTCTTCTCTTAAGACATGTAAAAAAGATTTACAAAAATATGAAATAATGCCAGCCAATTTACCTATGTATTTTATTTTTGGAAAAAAGTAGTAATTTCATTTCAAAAATACATATTTCGTAGCAATATGTTAAATGTTATTGTGTAATGGGTTATTCCTTTAAAATACAACGATAAATGTGTTTTTTAAATAGCCATATATGTAGATGCACTGAGAGCGTGTTAAATACACACTTCTGCAAATGGAGATGTTTTCCATTTTTAAAGTGCTCCCTAAATCTGTGTGGGAACACAGAGTGTGAAAAATCATCAGAAGGAGGACAATGAATGCCATGTACAGATGTGACCGTTATCTTAACTCCTGTCATACTCAACTTGTTTCAAAGCTGGCTGGGAAGAAGGCTGTGCAGAAGCAGCCTCTGTGGGGCCCGGAATGGTCTCCTGGAAGAGGGTAGGGCTCCTTCACCAGAAGACTTGAAGGGTGTAGTCCTTTGCTAATGCTGTTGAAACAAGTGACCACAAACTCCCGTGTCTTCAAATAACACACACCTATTCTCTTACAGTTCTACAGGTCTGAAGGCTGAAATTCAGGTGTCAGAAAGCCAGTGTTCCTTCTGGGGGATCTAGAGGAGAACATTTCCTTGCCTTTTTAGAGCTTCTAGAAGCCTTGTATTCCTTAGGTAGTGGCCCCTTCCTCTGTATTCAAAGTGTGTTACTTTAACCTATGCTTCTGTCATCCCATCTCCTTGCTCTGACATTGGTTCCTCCTTTCCCTCTTTTGAGTGATTATGTCAGGTGTCTGTGAGATGTACACCTGATAATTCAAGATACTCATCTCATGTCAAGGTTCCTAATCACATCTGCAGATTCCCTCTTGTTCTATAAGGTAACATTCACAGGTTTCCAGGCAGAGGATGTGGACATGTTGGGGCCATGATGCAGCCTGCCACAAAGGCTGTGGCTTGGGAGAGTGGAAAAGGGCCTTGTGACGATCTCCTCTTGGCACTGTAGCACAGGGTGAACGCTGGCTTGGGGCTCACATGCTGCCATTTCCCCACGAGCCAGCACTCCTGCCTGCACACTTGGGATCCAAAGCTCTGTTTGCTAAGGGAGAAAGGAAAAGAACTAGGGAAAAGAAGAGGAATGTTGTCAGTAGAAAAATCATCTGGATGATACTATTTTTTTATTTTATTGAAAAGGTGTATCTTGCTTTGTTTTCTGTCTTTGTGAAAAAACAGATTCACTGTCTCATGGCGATTTATGCAGAAACTACACTTTGTACCATCTCCCGTGTCCTTTGTTGATTAGGCTGGCATATTTGGGTCATGTTGGAATTCATTAGAATTCTGAGTGCCTAGTAATCCTGAACGATGTTGCTGAAATTCACTGAGGTTTTTTTTTTTTTATTCTTCTAAAAGTGAAAATGTGAATAGCATATGAATTATGCTTGAAAACAGTTTTCATTATATTTTGTCTCCTTGTGCAGCATGAGATAATCATGGTTACAAAAACAACACCCTCTCTCCTTTGATACATGGGATATAATAAGCACATATGGCTCTGAGAACTCATTAAGTCACCTTGCCACTTCTGACAGGTGGTCCAGTGTTTGCTGGGGCTGGAGAAGGAGCACGAAATAGATGTCAATGGCACTGACGCGCTGTGGGGAGAAACAGGTAATTATGGTTCCCCGGCTTGTGGTCTAGGCCAGCTTTCTTGATGGGTTAGCCCCTGTTTTGGCCTGAATTGTCTTAAAAATGATGTGGGATGCATGTAGTCCTATTGTTATTTTATCACGAGGCATTTGAAGTGTAGAGCTTTTAAAACTTCCCAAATAAGTAGTAAAAACTTTTCTCGAAGCCAGTAAAATCATTTTTGAATTAGACTAGCAGTTCCTGCAACATCTAATGAATCTCAGCTAGAAATACCGAAATACAATGGTAGTTTCTGCTTGATGGAGTCTTCTGTATCCAAACCAGCCTGGTCTTCCAGTGAGTGATGCAGCCTGAGCAGGGCAGGCTGGTATTCTGATGAATCGAAGGTGCTGGGCAAGGAAGGCTGCAGCCAGTCTTGCAGAATGAGAACAGGACTGCAACCCCGGGGAGGGGGTTGGGGTGGTGGGGGGAACTACTTAAAGTCCTGACTGCAAGATACTAAATCCCTTTTCATCGGTGCATGGGGTATCATGTTTAACTGTAGTGCGGGAGGGAAGCCCGAGGTGAGTACATCCTGATGAAGATTTGAGTCACTTACTTGTCAGATGAGTGCAGATAATGCTGCTTTGAAATTTTCCATTTGACTGAGCTGGGATTCAAAAGATAAGACTCCAAGTGATGAGTTGTTATTGAATAGGTGTAGCCAAGAGTATTAAAATGCCTTTCCAGGCTGCGGCTTGTGGCGTACGTACCTTGGAAATACTGCAGGTTCAGCTCCAGGCGCCACAATAAAGCAAATAACACAGTGAAGCGAGTCAAATGAATTTTTGGGGTTTCCAGTCCATGTAAATGTTCACATTGTACTGTAGCCTGCTAAGTGTGTGGTGGCATTATGTCTTTAAAAATATACACACCTCGATTAAAAAGTAATCTTTGCCCAAAAAAGCTATCCTCTAGGCTTTGAGTGAGTCATAATCACTGATCACAGATCACCAAACAAATAAAATAATGGAAAAGTTTAAGTATTGTAGGAATTACAAAATGTGACCCAAAAACATGGAGTAAGCAACTGTGATTGGAAAACAACCCTTTCTCGGTGGCAGGGTTACCACAGACTTTCAGTTTATAAAAAACACAGTGTCTGTGACGTGCAGTAAAGTGCGATAAAACAAGGTATGCCCGTGTCTGCCTTCAGTCTGTACCTGCGCAGTATTTCCAAATGCTTCCCACTTGTTTCCTAGCAAGCCAAACGCTAGTGCGTAGAGCTGCTCAGCTAACTCACACTTGCGAAGCACGTCCGGTGCCCAGCAGGGAGTACGGGCCTGCGCTCCCGAGCCTCCTGGCGCCCTCTCTCTGGGGCTGCTGCCATGTGAGTGGCTTAGGAAGCTCGCTGTGGTATCTCGGGAGGAGAAGGCAGGACCCCAGATGGGGTTTGATTACACTTGGGCTGAACGTGCATAGGTTTAACTAGTGTCCTGGATTCCGTGGAGCCTTTCCTCTGCCCGTTCAAGTAGCACAGGCTGCTCTGTAATTTGGCAAAAGAGAAGCATCCATCCACTTTCATACTGTGTGGCAGGTAGCAGTGTGGTGCCTGCCAAGTCACAGCGCACGACTTGGCTTTGTACTGAGCCTAAGGTCAGAATCCCTATGTGGACTGCCCCACTGTGGGACCCGTTTCTGTTCGCTGACGACCCTCGGAAGTAAAAGAAGTTGTTTCACTTGCTGGCTGTGTTTGGTCATCATTCCCGAGTGTGGTCCATGGTGCTTTGTGTCTCAAGCACTCTGAACTGGAGCTTGTGGGACTCCAGGCGCAGCCCAAGGGTAGCATCCCATGAGAGATCCTGTCGGGGACGTGGGAGGGTGACGGGTGTAACTGGAAGCATGTGGATAAAGCAGTTCAGCATTTCTTTTTGAACCTCTGTGGAAGTTAATACGGGTCTGCTCAGTAGACAGTCAGCGATGGCCAGCTTGGCTTTAGGATACCCACCGATGGGGTCACCAGGCAGGGTCTCCTTGGTCCGTGTTTGGCTCACCTTCCCATCCTTTCTCTGTGCAGCGGTGCCGCTCTGTTTGCTGATGGCAGCTACCTGCCCCTCTCTGCTCTCACAGCCATGTTCCAAAAGTGAGGCAACTACATCTGTGCACAAAATCCTTCCCCACTTTGCTGCCGGGAGAGACCCTTGAGCACCTTGTGTATCTCCTTTATGTTGCAAAAGTGTTGTTTTCATGCCTGTTGCTGATTAGAAGCTGCAGGTCATCTGTGATGACAGCTGATGGCCAGAGAGGAAGGAGCCCAGGGAACAGCAGTCCCGTTGGAGGTCTCTGGTCACTCTGGACAGTCACGGCAGGGTTGGTGGGAGTAGGGACAGTCATGTGCCTTCTGTACCCTGAGCATCTCCCTGCTGAAGCCTGGAGTCACTAAATGTCATCACAAAAGCGGATGGTTCCTATCTGAGGTTGAAAGTATAATAGATTTTAAAGACTTTCATCTAAAATAATAACAGGGTTTAATTTGAGAGTTTATTGCCGTAAACCTGCAGCTTTTAGAAAACTTACAGGACGTGTCTACTGCCTTTAAGAACAGAGAGCTTAATTTATGTTAGTCTCCCTTTCACCAACACCTGGGCCCATTTGCTTTTCACGTTTGGTTGACATTTAGAGTCCCGCTCTGGAGTCCGGTAGCTCTTGCTCACCTGCCCTCAGGTGGAGAGGTGGTGGGACCCATCGGAAGACACGGAGGCACCAAGGAGGGAGGGGCTGGTGCGGGCCTCTACCCACAGCCTCTCTGAGCCTCTGCTCCATGAGGGTTGTTCAGAGACGCTGCCAGACTGTCTCAGGCCCATGGTCTCGGGGCAGCATGGAACAGGACACCAACCTGTCAGATGCTTGTGTTATCTGTCTCAGGCGTTCCTCAGTCATGACAAGTAATTGCTGGCTCCCACGAAGTCCCAGCCCAACCGACTTACTGTTTCCATATCTGTGTTTGTTGTGAATGAGCTCAGACTGAAATGATGGGAGATGCCTGACTGGTGACGGCATGCCGTGGCGAGTTGTCCGAGGAGCTGTGGTTCCAAGCTGCAGGCTGCTCTCAAGCCCGTGAGCCTGCTCCCTGGGTGTTGGGTCAAATTTTCTCCTGCTCTGTAGGGAGACAGAGGCCCTTCTCTTTCAGCCTTTGTCATTTTATGTGCAAATGTGCCTGTCTTTTTTTTTTTTTTTTTTAAAGATTTTATTTATTTATTTGACAGACAGAGATCACAAGTAGGCAGAGAGGCAGGCAGAGAGAGAGAGGAGGAAGCAGGCTCCCTGCAGAGCAGAGAGCCCGATGTGGGGCTCAATCCCAGGACCCTGGGATCATGACCTGAGCTGAAGGCAGAGGCTTTAACCCACTGAGCTACCCAGGCGCCCCGAAATGTGCCTGTCTTGAAGCAGAGCCTTCCCCCACCCCGACTCCTTTGGGACATTTTGTAAGCCAGCCATTTATATATTTAGTTGTTGATGTTGTTTATTTATCAAAGGCTGTTTTCCCCAAACTGTGAGCTTTAAGAGGGCAGATGTTTCCTGGTCTCTTGTGCTCACTTGTGTGAATGGCGACTCTTGATTCTGGTGTTGTCCAGCAGAAATTTCTGTGATGTTGGAAATGCACTCTGTGCTCTCTAGCCTGGTGGCTGCGAGCCACTGACCTTGGCTGGTGCTTGTCACTTGGGTGCTGGCTGAGTGAACAACTGGGTTTATAGAAAACAAAACCGTATAGTTTATAGGGTAGGTGACATTAACCTTGCAGAATAATTTGGGAGAAATTTTGTTGCTGGAGAGGGAGAGGTAAGGATCCTCTTGCTCCTGAGGCCCCAGTCTTGCAGTTTCTTCATGTCTGTCATCGCACAGGTTGTGTCCTGCTGGATTCTGGGCTGGCTCAGAGACTCTCGTCCGAGGCAGCAGCGCCACGTGTGTGTGGAAAGTGGACCAGGGTGCTGGCTCACAAATGCAGGAACACAGCTGTTAGCGACCAGACGGGGTGTGGGTGTGGCGGATAGCACCCAGCACCCGTGCCAGCCCCTCCTTGTGTCCCTCACGTCCCCATGCCTCCCTCCCTCCACCGCCAACTCCATTGCTCACCCACATGTGCTGTGCCCTCACACCGTTCCTTCAGAAACCCTTCCCGCCGCTTTCTAGCTGGTCTGTCAACAGGCCTGAGGCCCTGGGCTTCGTGCGCATCGGAGACAGCTCCCAGAGCTCCCCTTCCTTGATTTCTGCAACGGGCTGCTCTGTCAGGGGAAGTCAGAAGTCTGACTGAAATCCTTCCTGTCAAATGTTCTCTTACGTTGCTCAGGCTGTTTCAGTTGGTAAAATAGTTTGGTTGGTAAACTCTTTCTAAAGAAGTTTAAGTATTGTAAGTATTATGGGTTTTTTTCTTTATAAGGATTTTATTTGTCAGGGAGAGAGCGGGAATGCGTGTGCACACAAAGCGGAGAGAGAAGCAGGTGCCTCGCTGAGCAGGGAGCCCTATGTGGGGCTCAGTCCCAGGACCCTGGGATCATGACCTGAGCCGGAGACAGACACTTAACTGGCTGAGCCACCCATGTCCCCCTAAATACTATGGTTTTTTTAATGCCAAAGCTGTTAATACCTGATTTGCCTCTCAAAGAGCTGACTTTCCTCTGCTGTCCATTAGGTAGCTTCTTCAGATCCAGGGCCCTCCCTTTCCTGGTGGGTTGGGGCAGGTTGGTGCGGCATGTGTCCTAATCACGGCTCACTGTTCTCTTTATTCTGGATGGAATTCTGGGTAGGACCTGGCTGCCTCTGGAACTTGAATCTGAGGTCTAGCCCTGTCAGCTGGTGTTGGGTGCAGGGGGGGGGGTTACTCACACCTGTTTCCGTGCTGGACCATGAAGCTGAGTAATGAGTTGTACTGCATCCTTGATGTTTTCAAAGTTGCCGACCTTTCTCCCTGAAACTGCTTTAATTTCCCACTTTGTGGCTGTGCCCACCCTCCCAGGGGAGGCGTGACCTTCAGCTCTGAATGGCGGGTGGACCCAGGCCATGGACGGCTGAGCTTATTACACTAAGGTGCGCACACCCCAGGAAACAGGATGCCTTACTGTTGGCTTGAAAATGGCCCTTTGTGGATAGTGAAACTATGGAAAGAACCTAGATGTCCATCAACAGATGAATGGAAAAAGAAGATGTGGTATATATACACAACGGAATACTAAGCAGCCATCAAAAGAAATGAAATCTTGCCATTTGTGACGACGTGGATGGAATTAGAGGGTATTATGCTTAGCGAAATAAGTCAATCAGAGAAAGACTACTATCATATGATCTCCCTGATATGAGGAAGTGGAGATGCAACGTCGGGGGCTTGGGGGTTAGGAAAAGAATAAATGAAACCAGATGGGATCGGGAGGGAGACAAACCATAAGAGACTCTTAATCTCACAAAACAAACTGAGGGTTGCCAGGGGGAGGGAGAGGGTGGTTGGGTTGTGGACATTGGGGAGGGTATGTGCTATGGTGAGTGCTGTGAAGTGTGTAAGCCTGACAATTCACAGACCTGTACCCCTGGGCTAACAATACATTATATGTTAATTTTTTAAAAAAATGACCCTTTGTGGGACGCCTGGGTGGCTCAGTTGGTTAAGCAGCTGCCTTCGGCTCAGGTCATGATCCCAGCGTCCTGGGATCGAGTCCCACATCGGGCTCCTTGCTCATCGGGGAGCCTGCTTCTCCCTCTGCCTCTGCCTGCCATTCTGTCTGCCTGTGCTTGCTCTCTCTCCCTCTCTCTCTCTGACAAATAAATAAATAAATAACCCTTTGTGGGATGTCTGGGTGGCTCAGTCGTTGAGCATCTGCCATCATTCAGCTCAGGTCTTGATCCCAGGGTCCCAGGATCGAGTCTTGTGTCAGGCTCCCTGCTCAGGGAGGAGCCTGCTTCTCCCTCTGCCAGTCCCCCTGCTTGTGCTGTCACTCTCTCTGACAAATTAATAACAAATGAAACCTTAATTTAAAAAAACAACCCTTTGTTCATTCAGATTTTACTTGATATTTCTTAAAGAGAGGAGGGCTGTCACTTGTTAACTATTTAGAGTACATTTAAAACTTACGGCATTGAGTTGGGCATTCATGTATGTATGGACATCTCAGAGCAGATTTTCAGGTGACAGACTGGAAGGAAAAGCGTTTGTCCATTGCTTACTGGGGCATGTGGAGAGTTTGTGGTAAGGACTTCTCTAAATGTATCCTCCTGAGGCAAGCGAAGTGACTTGCTACTGCACACCTAGGATACTCCCATTTTTGGAGGTCCTCAGAATCTCACCATGCTGTTGTTTGAGAAAATCCTTGTCAAGACATTCCTTCCTCTGCTAGTGTTTGAGAGCACATAAGATTAGTGGAAATTCAGATTTTGTCAGTCCAAACAAAGGTAGATGTTCTTGATTGGTTTTGGTCTAAAAGCATGATAGAGGGGTAACCCAGGACCCTAGAGGGTGTGGGGGGGAATAAGCCAGGATGAGGGTAGTAGTCCAGGATCCTGGAGGGTGTGGAAGAGGGAGTAGCTTAGGACCCTTCAGGTAGTGGGGCGGGATAGGTTAACCTAGGACCCTATAAGGGGGAGGACAAAGCCTGGTAATATAGGACCCTGGGGGAGGGGCTAACCCAGGCTCTGGAAGGAGGGAGATGGGCATGAAGGTCACCCTAGAGTAGAGAGAGATTTGGGGGTAAGAACTAAGGGGGCTGGGTTTGTCTGTACCCTGCCTTCTTCCTGCTCTAGCAGACCTCTGGAGTTTGCCCCTGGCATGGGTATGCTGTGGAGAGCCATTCCTCTCTGCTGGTAGGACAGCAGAAACCAGCTGACCTGTGTGTGCCTGCGGGGCGGGGGGTGGGGGTGTGCAGGGACTGGGGCATGCTGAAAACCCACACAGTGCACCTCAGGTGCAAATGAGCTGGTAGTCTGACCATGTACTGGGATTCTGTTCACCACATGTAAAATGTTGCTTTTGCTGTGCATGGAGTCCATCCTTCCCGTGAGTAGTTCCTTACTGTTCATTAAAAAACCACAACAAAGGTCTGCTTTCAGCATTAGAAACTTAGCTTCTAAAGTTTCAGCTGAAACTTTTCAGCATTAGAAACTCTACATTTCGGGGCGCCTGGGTGGTTCAGTGGGTTAAGCCTCTGCCTTCAGCTCAGGTCATGATCTCAGGGTCCTGGGATCGAGTCCCGCATCGGGCTCTCTGCTCAGCAGGGAGCCTGCTTCCTCCTCTCTCTCTCTCTCTCTCTCTCTCTCTCTCTCTCTCTGCCTGCCTCTCTGCCTACTTGTGATCTCTGTCAAATAAATAAATAAAATCTTTAAAAAAAAAAAAAAAGAAAGAAACTCTACATTTCGGTGCCTAGAGCATCTGTACCTCCGCTGCTGCTCGTTCTTTCAGTGCTAGGAGGACTGTGCCTGGTCGTCCGCACTTCCACAGAAAAATCCCAATTGTTCTTTCAAATTCTTACTGAAGTGTGTGGCTCCTTCCTTCCTTGTTTCCCTCCTTCTAGGCTGAACATGAGCTTGCATAGAATGGCTCTTTGGAGGGGCACCTGGTCTGCTCAGTCTGTTAAGCATCTGGCTCTTGGTTTTGGCTCAGGTCATGATCTCAGGGTCCTGGTATCGAGCCCCGCTTGGGACGCCCTGCTCAACAGGGAGTCTGCTTCTCCCTTTCCCTTTTCCCTTCCCCCCACTCATGGTTTCATTCTCTCTTTCTCTCGCTCTTGCTCACTCTCTCTTAAATAAATAAAATCTTTAAAAAAAAAAAGTGGTTTTGTGGAAATGCCATCTTTAACCCTGCCTCCTTGTACGGAGTTCTGCACATAACTGTCCTCATGGCATGCCCAGCCCTTTAAGGAGAGCAAAACCACACGTTATACATGCTTTAAATATTTGGTGTGTAAGAGGATCTATCAAAGAATGTGAGCATTCTCAGCACACTTCAGAAGTGACAGCTGTTAGAAGCTGTGTCCTTCTGATAGATCTTCAGAACAAAGTCTGCATGAAATGTGATTTATGTTGTCCACGTTTTAGGAATTTGTTCTTAAATTGAGTATATGTTATTTATAGTCACATTATTCCTCAAAGGATTTAAAGAGGCTTATTTGAAATAATATATGAAGGAATAGGAAAAAAACTAAAGTCAAGACCAGGACAGAGGGTGCAGCACGGTATTCCTGCTCCTGTTTTGGCTTTAGGATGCTGTGTGACCAGAGTTCGAAGGGAACATAGTCATTGCAGATTATTCTTATTGTCTGTGGGAGAAAGCTTAACAGTTCTTCAAAAGAAAAGTATTTTCTGGCAGTCTTGGTCTAAAACAGCAGTTAGGGTCGGCTTCATTAGTTGACTATCTTTAAAGAAAACTTCCTGGAGACAACAGCGGAGGACTTAGGATCTTGGACTTCACATCCTATCTTCTGTCTCCCACTAGCTGTGTGACCTCAGGCAAGTTGCTTAACTTCTCTGGGCCTCATTTTCCTCATTTGTAATTCGAGGTGAGTGATACTTGCCTCATAGAAGTTGGTTGTGTATTAAATGAATTTATGACTTTAAAGGGCCATGAAGTGTCAATGTAGGAAGAATTTTATAGGTGTCATAGTAGAATAATAAAATATGTCAGGATCTTCTTATTTCTGTTGAGATAAATAGATCCAGCTTCATTCAGCTGTTTGGTTTAACTCCTGAGTGATACTGATAGGGTCTGGGTTCAGGGCAAATCATGTAACAATTCTTTCACCTCAATAAAATGGACAGAACAATCATCTCGTTCAAAGGATTCTTGTCAAGATTGAATAAAAGTTCACCCACAGTGTTTGACCCAGAGCTTGGTGGTTGTAAGTGTTCAGCAGCTGCAGCAGGCTTCCAGGGTTGGGATAAATTGATTAATATTTAACGTTACTTACTTAGACATTTATTTGGTCTTAATAGATTATTGAAGCAGATGATTAAGTGATAAAATCTTAGTTCACTTTGGGATTATTTTGCAGGTATGAGGGACAGAAATGGATTTTGGTTACATATTTTGGTTACATGTAGAGTCCTGCTTAGTGGCAATTGTACATTTTATTTCCTCATTGAATCCCTTGGCCATTTGAGGTTCATGTTTAATCCTCCCACGGAGACGGACAGTGTGTTTCTACAGAACTTGTAACATGTCAGGAGTGTCCTGGATACTCAGATTTGGTTCCTGCCTTGTTTTAACCTCCATAGTAGCTCACTGGGAGCTGGGACCATGTGGAAGGGAGTCTGCGTTTTATGTGATGCTCAGTTGCCCCCTGTCCCCTGGTTACACAGATGCCCGCCCCTCCATCCTGGCTGCCCCAGGCCCTCCTGGGGCACTTGTGCCAAAAGGAGAACACGATGCAGGGGTAGAACGAGTTAGGAGACTCATGGGGCTTTGGGCAGGGCTGGCTGCCCGCTCCTAAGGGTGCGGAGCCCGCCCAGCAGGGCTTTGTTCAAGGCTGGCAGAGCTGGAGGCTTCTCAGGGGTTCATCTCCCAGTGCAGTGGTATTTTTCAGTAAGAATATAATCTCTCTCGTGTTTCATTTTACTCTTTACCTTGTTAAGGATTAGATCAAATAACTGTCCGGCCTCTGTGGAGCTGAAGGATTTATAGCTGTGGGCAAGTTGTTCTCTTGAACAGAAGCCCTCCCTTCCCCTCAGTGATGGAAGCAAACGCCTAACAAAGCAAGGCCAGGAGATTTGGCTTTTATAAATCTTGCTCCGTTCCTAGAAGGTGGAACAGGGAGCGTTGCCTAGCTTTTGTTTGGGGCTTAGTGCTGCTTTCATTCAGGCCCAGGACTTTGGGGCCAGCCTGTCAGTCAGCCCAGACTCAAAGACAGCAAAGCCAAACACAGCAGGGGGCTGGGGGCCTCCCTCCTAACCACTTAACCTGTTTTCGGAAATCAAGGGAGAGGGGCTGCCATGCCCAGAAGGTTTTTGAAAAATCATAAAATCCCCAATTACACTTTACCTTTTAGATAAAATAGCTGAGGCTCTTCCGGGATTGCGTGTGCGCTCTTTACTTTCCTTCTCCTTTACTGCTGGGTGGGGTTAGGCCAGCAGGCGTCCGGCTGAGGCTCAGACATCGCTGCCTTTGGCACATCTAGTGGTTTCCATCTTGGTTGCAGCTAGAGGGCATTTATGAGAATCCTGCTCATTACTAACTTTGCTCTTTTTAATCTTCCACTCGTGTTTATAAAAGCTGGAAAAGCCAATATATTAGGAAATAGTGCACCAGCAAAGGTCAGCGTGGAAGCAATGCAGAGCCATTTTGTCCCTGTCACGCTCACAGCCCTCTCGGCCGGCGGGACTGCCGCTCCGCAGGTGTAGACTCTTCTCACGTGCCCACTTCGGGCCTGGGAGGGCCGTGTGGATGCTCAGTGTGGGACGAACGTAGGAAAAGTTGGCTTTCTGGAAGTGGGAACCACCTCTGTGCGCAGACCTGTCACCCTTCTCTCAAAGTCTCTAAATTAGGGACAGAAGCATCCGAGGGGACAAGGGAATGATTATCCATTGTTCAGGCCCTAGAGCCGGCCATCCTGCGCCTGTGTACTTGAGGGACAGAGCTGCCATAAAATGTTATGAACAGCCCCGTTCACAGAATGAATGAGTTCTGGCAAGTTGACAGGGGAGTTTTTGTAAATCACACGTTTGCCCAGAGAACTTTAATGTGTCAAGGATTCCTGCAAATGATCTGGTTTCCAGAGAACCATATATGATGTCTTCAATAAGTTGGTGTTACTGGGAGTAAATGGGGTTTTCTTAAAATGAACATCTGCAGTGATAAATCTCACGCTCCGAAGACAGGACAGTATTGCCGAGGTACAGTTATTCAGGATCGTCAGAGGAAATTTGCTTTCATGGGAATTTCATTAGAAAAATGCCATCTTGTTAAAGAATTTGCGAGTAAATGAATTTGCATTTGGTTTGAGTCCGAGAAAGTGCCATATGTTTACATTGAGTTTTAGGGTCTCTTTTTGCCTTTGTCTCTGGACTCCATTGGCCAGAAGACAGGCCGCTCTCCTTTGCCAGGGCGTCCACTGCTCCTGCCCTCCTCCCCTCACCGCTTCTCTCTGGCCAGACGGAGTCCACTGACCCATGTCGGAGCCAGGGTCGACTCGGAGGTCAGCCTTTCCAGCAGCGTCGTTGGCATTTCTGAGCAGTCCTGCCTGACTTTGTTTGAAGCCTGTAGTTGACTGGTTGACCATTCTTCAGTCTCGATTGTCTCGGAAGACGGTGTCCTTCCCTCGAAGGCTGCTAGAGCTTAGGTACCCTCTAGCCTCAGGGGTTTTGAGTGATGAGGCCAAAACTCTTCGCCCTGAGTAGAAAAAGGGACATGTGGGTCCTGCTGGTCTGCGTCACTAGAAGATGTGAGCCCCTCATTAGGACTGTGTGTGCAGAACGTGGGCCGTGTCAGGCCTGAGCGGGTTCAGTGGACGTGGCCTTCCAGCCTGTGCTCACTGGTGCTTTCTCCTCAGAAGTCCCTCACAAAGACACAGGGGCCTGGCTGGAGAGGAACAGACTGGAGTCCAGCCCCGTCGCCAGGCCTGTGGGGGGCGCTCTCGTCTCCTCAGCTGCTCCGGCTTCAGGCTTCTCTGGCGCCTCCGTGAAGCATGCGGCCCTATTTTTAGGCTGGGCTACGCTTTCTGATGTGCTGCTGTGGCAAAGATTCAGTAGCAGCTGCACCACACGTCCTGACTTAAGGCCCTGTTTACAACAGGGATGGGGCTTGTTTACCAGACATGAGATAACGGAATGCGAGTGAGCTGCTTCAGACCTCCTCCAGCGCCAGGGCCCCAAGTTTGCTCCTTCCCAGGGCGTCCTGTGTATCTGCCCGCCATGACCCTGCCTCAGGCATGCGTGTGGATTCCTTTGTTCCTCCTGTCCTAGCCAGAGGGGGGCAAAGAGGAGACCCCTGCCTGGAGGAGAGTTGCAGAGGGGCAGCAGGTCCAGGGGGTGGCTCGCCGTCCGGATCTCCCACCTCGCCAGCCACTCCCTGGTCATGTTCCGATCCATCCAGAAAGCGCACATAAACGTGCGCCAAGGCTCCTGTTCTTCAGGAGTTAGCACTGACGCCCCGGCAGGAAGGGACTGTGCGGGACGTGCAGGGGACTGCCAGGACCAGGATGTGCTGGTTTAGATTGTGTGATATAGACAGGATCCCCTTCACCACTGGTTTTCAAACCCAATGCATTGGTGTCTAAAACTGATTTAAATACTGTTCTGTTTATGATATTTATTTATAATTTACTTACATGTTTCAATGTATGATGAGTGGCTGTGAGCCTCTTTGTGTAACACACATAGGAAAGGCACCAGCCTTCAAGACCCCGCAGTACCTTCCCCCTCTCCATCCTGAGAAAGTCAGCAGTACAGAGGACAACTGTCGTTAAACGTGGCTCTTTTTTGTAGTTGTCAGAAATGCTCTGGCTAATGACAGGAGAGCATTATTGAGATTGCCCCATGACAGGCTAATCTGGGGACGCATCCCCTGCCTGGGGGACTTGGGCCGGGAGCGAGGTGAGTGCTCACTCCCTTTTGGAAGGAGAGAGAGGGCTTGCTCTCCCCACCGGCTTCCTCAGCCTGACCTTCACATTCTCAGGGCCCCGGGGGTAGGACAGCCTGGCACATCTGCTCATGAGTCCCACCACCTTCCTCACTTTGCTGGCGCATTAGGTCCCTGGGACGGCGCGGAGCTCAGATATCTGCCTGGCAGACATGGCACCTCTGCGTGAAGAGGCGAAGTTGCTGGCCCGCTGCACCTGTGTCCCTGGAGACGGCCTGAGGGGACGTCTTTGTTTCTCACAGGAACTGCTCTTTGTCATGGGGAGATTAGGTCCAGACGTCAGGTTTCCATCCCTGGGTGTGTGTGGCTCCTGGGCCCTGAGCTGTGGCCAGGCTGACTGGGGCTGGATTAGGTACAGCCGTCTGTCCTCAGAGGGGTCTGAGGAGGACAGGGACAGAGATGTGCGTGTGGAAGGAAGGACCTGTGAGCACATTGTTCCCCTGGGCTTCACTCCTGTGGGTGCCTAGGAGAGCAGGGCACAGACCCTGGGTGGGCGGCTGAGCCAGGCCGCCCTGTGAGAGGAGGAGCACAGCCGGGGTGGGGCTCTGTTGCTGCGCTGTAGGCCCCCTCACCCCGGGGTTCTGTGGTGTGGTGTTTCCTTGAACTGCTGATGTGCTGGTGAGACTGGCCCATGCGTGGCCTTCAGCTGCATATCGTTTGTCATTGCTGTGTGGCCTTCCCCTGGTGGACAGGACCATCGTTTGTTGATACATCCCACTCCTGATGGCCACGCGGTTGCTTCCGGTTTGGGGCTGCTGTGAGGACATCCCTCAGTGCGCGACAGGGCACCCCAGGCATGCGTCTCCCGGCGGGGCTGCTGTGGGATGGACTAGGTAGGTCTTCGGCCAGCGGTCTGAGAGCATGTCCCGTTCCTCAGTTAGCTGGATGGCTCACGAGGCTGGGTACTGCTCATGAGCTCATTGGCATTTGGACCTTACCTTTTGTGAACGGCCTTGTCCTGTGTTTTCCTGATTTTCATCCTGATATGTCTTACTGATTTGTAGGAACACTCCATCTATTCTGGAAGCTGGAAATGTGTCAATGTGAGGCTGTATTTAAAAACAAAGTTGTCACAGGCCGGCAGCAGGAAGAGAGCCTCTCCTGTAGGTGCTCCCTCCTGTGGCCTCACTGTCCCACCACAGCCCCTTCCTGTCCTTTACTCACTGATGCTTGTCCTCCTGGCTTGGGATTGTCCTCCAAATCGACCACTGTCCTCTCCTCTAGATGATGATTCATGAGACATAGCAGTGGACCCTCTTCAATGAAACCCCTCTTTTTACCACACCCTATCAGGAATCATGACCTGGGGGGTCATGGGGCACAGTCACTCATGTGGGGGTCCTGAGAACCTTTTCGATGTTTTCTCTTTCCTTCCATACTGTTCTTGTTTTATCCTTGGCTGACCTCCCCAGAACATGCATGCTGCCAGCGGGCCACTCACTCAGAATCTCCCTGGGCCGGTCACCTGAGCACTCAAGAAAACCTACAATCCGACCCTCTTCTCTTGCTTTCTTGACAGTCTTAATCCAGAATCTTGACTAGTTACAGAGCTTTTCAACTCCATAAAGACAAGGATGATTTGATATGCCCTTGGCTCCCTCAGTAATTACTAGTTCTTGTTGATTGAAATGTATGCCTCTAAGGGAAGAGGCTGGACTGGGTAATATACTGATCTGTGTGTGTGTGTTGCACTATTTTCTGGTTCTCTCTTGCTATGGGGAGAAAACAAACAAAAACCCTAAAAAACAAAGTAAAACAGTAAAACAAAAGCATAGTGGCTCTTGAATCCACAGTGTGGCCTGGGCTTGGCAGGGAAGGTTCCCCTCTGCTCACCTGCTTTACCTGGTGGAGCTAGACTCTGGGGATCCATTGCCAGGACGGCGCTCACACACGCTGGCCGGGTCGTTGCTCGCTGCCTGCTCAGAGCTCACCCGGGACTGTCAGGCACACACAGGCCCAGGTTCCTCTTCCTGCGAGTGACACTGCAGGGCGCTCGGGCTTCCTCCCACCATGGCAGCTGGGTTCCAAGAATGAGTGTTTGGAGGAGAAGTGGACGTTGCCCGTCTCAGGACGTGGCTCAGACGCTGGCATGCTGTCGTTTCTTCTGTGTTCTGTTGTCACAGAGCCCAGCCAGGTTCTGAGGCGTGGGGGAGGATGCACAGCCATCTTTCTGTCGGTGGGAGGATGACGGGAGAACTTGGGGCTGCTTCGACCACCGCACACTAACAGACTCCCCTCTCCTGTGACCTTCCTCTAGCCCTGACTGCCGCTGCTGGAAGAGGCAAGCTGGAGGTGTGCGAGCTGCTGCTGGAGCACGGAGCTGCTGTGTCCCGGACCAACAGGAGAGGGGTCCCACCTCTGTTCTGTGCGGCACGCCAGGGACACTGGCAGGTACCTGGTGGGCCTGTGAAGGCTGCAGAAGCAGCGGGTGGGATAGAGTTCACTGTGGCCCGTCTCCCCTGAGCCCTGTGTTTTTCATGTACTTGGCTTCTGCTTGTGCTGTCAGGTCTCGATAACCATAAACGTTTGACAAGCAAACACAGTCCGCCATTGTAGGCTGGTAACCAGGAGCTAGGCCAGGGCCGGGGGAGACCCGCAGCTGCTTCCTTTCATCCTGCAAGGGGGGAGAGTGGAATGGGTGCACCCTGTCACCATGACAGAGGACTAGCCATGACAGCTGTTGTCCTGGTGGTGTGACCTACTCATCTGGTATACTTGGAAGAAGAGTGGTTCTCTTGTGCTCTTTAGAAAAGGAAGCATTTTCTCTCTGGTCTAGCACTGTGATTCAGGCTGGTTTCACCTCGTCTCTTCTCTTTCTTTTTTCAAGATTTCCTTATTTATTACAAAGAGAGAGAGAACACAAGCATGAGGGGCAGGGAGAGGGAGAGAATCTCAAGCAGACTTCCTGCGGAGCACAGAGCCTGATGTGGGGCTGGAAGCCCCATGAGCTGGATCCCCATGAGCTCATGACCTAAGCGGAAACCTGGAGTTGGGTGCTTAACCAACTGCACCACCCAGATGCCCCATCAGGCTGGTTTCTTTGACTAGGAGTGACTTGTTGCCTTAATTCAGAGGACCAGGGATCATTGAGAACAGCATTTCGGTCATTTATTCATTTTGTAAGCAGCGGCCATGGACCTACTCCATGCCTGGCATCAGGTTCCACACAAGCTGCAAGCAAATGGATCCTACCATGTCCATTATAGGAAGAATTTTCTAGATCCAATTTTGCATCATGGAATCATGTCACTCCTTGTTCGTCCCATTGTTAGGAGCTGCACGTGCTCCCCATCAAGATTTTGGCTTTTCAGTTCCATTTCCAAGAGCTTGGTCTGTACCATCTTCTCCCTATCATCCTCACAACTTCTCTGTGCTGCCCTAGCTCATCCTGTCTCTGGGTCTCAGACTTCCTAAATCATGGGGAAGTTTAGAAAGCACAGGTCAGTGTTTGAGGAACAGGAAAGCATGGGGAATATGCTGCCTTTTGTTGCTGTCCCCGTGTAACAGATACTGTGCCAGAGGGAGGGGGACTCCAGCCCACCCCCTCCGTAAAGCCCCTCCCACTGGGATGGTAGTTGCATGAGAAGCCTCTGGTTTTTTGTTTTTGTTCCCCAGCCTTATCACCATGCACTGATTGAAGGCACAGTTCTGAGGCTGGGAAAATCTTCAGGAAGCTTTGCTAAAAATTGCCTGCTGTGAAGGTCAAGCCATCCACTAAGCCCCTGAGGCTTAGAAAAGCAAGTTGCTTGGGGGTATGGTAGGTGACCGCTTTCCTGAGAGCCTGTGTCTCCTACCAGAGTGTAGCTGGTAGGAATGACCTTCACCCTCTCCTTCAGTTCTCCAGTCTCCCATATGCCTTGTTGTGGCTATCTGGTCATTGCTTGATTGCGATCGGTATCTCCCCTTCTCCCTGTTACTGTTTATGCCTTGTATGTACGTGTTCTATATGTACAGTAATGAATTGGACATGTCAAAAAAGGAGTATATATTTGCAAGAAGATTCTGTTCAAAGGAATACAATGGAAAGATTGCCCAGGCCCTACAAATCACACAGCTTTGAGAGGCATTTGAAGAAGAGAATCCTTTGCTACTTTTAAGTGTAGAAAAATCTGCCTGGGTAGAGAGCATGGAGCAGGGCAATTATAATTCCAAGTGTTTCTTTCAGATTGTTAGACTGCTTTTGGACCACGGCTGTGATGTAAGCCTAAGTGACAAGCAGGGCCGGACTCCCCTCATGGTGGCAGCTTGTGAAGGACACTTGAGCACCGTGGAATTTCTCCTTTCAAAAGGTAGCAGCGCGGGGGCCCCTGCCGAGGTTTCTTCCAGAAGGACAAAACAAAGAGCTTTGGCAGACCCACTGACCGTACCTTCTGATTCAAGTTTGCAAAGTCTTTTTGTTACGGACGTTTTTTATCTGCACATAAGTAGAAAGAGTGGGCAGTGAATGTCGTACCCATTTCTCAGCTTCCACAGCGGTGTTCATTTCTCCGGCTTCAGATTTCAGAGGCCTGATTGCCGCCCGTCAGTGCGGGTGTTTGCAGGTGGGAGTCTGTTTGCTTCTGGGCTTTGTGTCACAAATTCATGTTCTGTGAATGCGCTGTTCCTGCAGGTGCCGCACTTTCTTCTCTGGACAAAGAGGGGCTGTCGGCCTTAAGCTGGGCTTGTCTGAAAGGTCACAGAGCAGTGGTCCAGTTCCTGGTTGAGGAAGGAGCCAAGATAGACCAGACGGACAAGAACGGCCGCACTCCCTTGGACCTGGCCGCCTTCTACGGCGACGCAGAGACGGTAGGTACCGGCAGGTGGTCCCGCTGTCCAGCCGCACACAGAAACCATTCTCGGAGTCGAACCGTTCCCTGAATGTGTGTGAGGCCGTGTCTGCATGTGGTCAGCGTGTGCGGGTGTGCTGTGGGTTTGCTTTCATTTTTCTCTTATTCTGTGACATGCAGTCTGTTCCAGAACGTTAATAAAGATTTTAATAGACTCTTAAAATCTTCAAAATACTCAATTACACACCGCATCTCCAGCAGACACACAATTAAATATGTATACACACGTGTGTAAGTAGTTTTATTTTCTTTCGTAACCCATATAAATAGAATTCCTGTACAGAGCATTTCAAAATCGCTTTTTTATTTATATGAGAAATTACTAATTACATGGTTATCTGGTTTGTTTTTAAATGGATGTGCCTTTGTCTAGAAATAATAGTAAATGCTTAGGGCACTATCTTTATCTCTTTGCCAGGTGTCCAAGTCTAACGGAGATAAGAAAGGACAAAATGTTAATAAGCTAAGAACTGCAAAATGTCTCTCAGGGCAGAAAACCATGTCTTTGTCAGGTTCCACTTCCCAGTCACTGAGCAGGTGTTAAAGGAATGTTCGGCTCCTTGAGAGTTACCACTTCTGAAGCATTAAGTATGTCTCATGTTCTCATGTGCACATTAGCCAGAGAGATCCTGGGTTGCTGGAAGCAGTGGAGCTTGGAGCAGAAGCTGTCCTCACCCTGCATGTCTGTGCCTTAATGCTTTTAGGAGGCAGTGATGTTGGCGTTCAATGGTCTCAAATTCCTGGACAGTGTAAATTGTACTTAATGTCGATTTTCAAAAACAGTTGTGTAACTAAATCTCCCACATCCACACTTTTATGTTTCAGCTTTTATCACCTTACCAAATCCTAGTTTATCAGTATTAGGGAAGCGTGAAGCACTTAGCATTCTAGTGTAATTTTTTTTTCCATTGTGATTAAAAAAACGCACAACATAAAATTTACCATCTTAAGCCATTTCTTTTTTTTTTTAAAGATTTTATTTATTTATTTGACAGATCACAAGCAGGCAGAGAGTGAGAGGGAGGAAGCAGGCTCCCTGCTGAGCAGATAGACTGATGCGGGGCTCGATCCCAGGACCCTGGGATCATGACCTGAGCCGAAGGCAGAGGCTTTAACCCGCTGAGCCACCCAGGCGCCCCCATCTTAAGCCATTTCTAAGCAAAGAGTTCAGTAGTGTACGTACCCTTCACATTCCTGTGCAGCCAACATCCACACTTTTCCCCGTAACCCTGAAACACTGTACCACCTCAGCAAGGCGTTGGTTCTCTCCTCCTGCAGCCGCGGGCAGCCACCGTTCTGCTTTGTTTCCGTGAATGGGCTCTTGTCCTACCTCATCTATGTGGAGTCCTAGAGTAGTTGTCCCTCAGTGACCGGCTGCCTTCACAAAGCATCATATCTTCAAGGTTCATCCATGTTGCAGCCTGTAACAGGATTTCCTTCCTTTTTAAGGCTGACTAGCATCCCGTCATGTGGCTCTGTCACATTGTATTAATCAATTCATCTGTCCATAAATGCTTGTATTGCTTCCAGCTCTTGGCTGTTATGAATAGTGTGTGTACTTGTGAACATGGGCTTGCAGATACCTCCTCCAGATCCTGTAAATTCTTCCAGATCTAACTGTATTCTTTGGGATATATACCCGGAAGTAGGATGGCTTGATCCGGTGATAGTCCTGTTTTTAATTTTTTGAGGAAATTTCATACTGTGTCTAGAGGGATCACACCAGTTTACATTCCCACCAGCGCACAAGTGTTCCTGTTACTTCACATCCTCTCCAACACTTACAATTTTGTTTTCTTTCTTTTTGTTAGCAGCCATCCTAATGGTGTGAGGTGATAATATTGTGGTTTTCATCTGCGTTTCCCTAATGATCAATGATGTTGAGTATCTTCTCATATGCTTGGTGGCCATTTGTATCTCATCTTTAGAGAAATGTCTAGTCATGTCCTTTGTCCTTTTTAAAAAATTGGGTTATTTGGTTTTTTTGTTGAGGTGTAGAAGCTCTTTATATATTATGGAAATTAATCCAGTGTCATTTTGAGCAGCTGGTGGACTATCAGATTCATATGACAAGTTAAGTTGGCTACAGACTTCTTTTCTACTGACTAGAACAATTTGAGAAGCCAGAATGGTTTTTACCTCTGTGATCTATGTCCAGGTGACTGCTGTCATACCAATCCAATCCATCTATGTAGCATGGTCTCAAAACTTGCTCCTTTACATTCCCGGTATTTGAGTCTTTTTCCTAAGCCTTAAAGTGAGCTGTAATTGAGTTTATCCGATCTCGAGCTTCTCCATCTTGCGGTCTGCAGGCAGTGTGGATCGCATGTTTCTGAGATACCACTGCCGTGGGCTACCAGCCCATAGGCACTTTGCTGACGTCTGCCTCCTAAGTAACTAGAGATGAAAGGAGGATTGTGGCCATCTCGGTGGCTGGAAGTGGACGTGTGTGTACTCCTCTGTGGAGTGCGGGTGCATGTACATAGCGTGTCCCTCCTTAGGAGTGTTCACCCGCCTTCCTCCTTGCCAACGGCAGACTGGATTGTAGCTCCTGTTTCCTGTCTGCTTCGTTTCCATTAGGGTCCTTAATGGGCAGAGGTAGGGAAGTCACAGTAAAGCTCAGACTGCCAGCCCCTCCCCAAGAGGCAGAGGTGGGTGGGTGCGGCCCTCTTGCCACCAGCAAGTGGCACCGGCCACCACTCAGGGCTCTGTCTTTCCCACTGCAGGTGCTGTATCTGGTCGAGAAGGGAGCTGTGATCGAGCACGTGGACCACAGCGGCATGCGCCCCCTGGACAGAGCCATTGGTTGTCGAAACACATCCGTAGTGGTCACACTGCTGAGAAAAGGAGCCAAATTAGGTCAGTAAACCCCTCGTTTCAGCAGCAGGAGAGGGAGGTGTGCTCCGGATCCTAGCGTATGTCAGGGACCATAAAGACTTAACCTGCTTCTAGATTAAGAAGTAAGATGTCAGGTGCTTAGAGACTTTCTTTTTTCTTCCTTTGCTATCAGGTTCACAGTTATCCAAAATGTTTAAATAGCTTATCACATCGCCACTGTAGTGTGGGCTGAGAGCAGCAGCCAGTGTTGAAGAGCGGTCTAGAGTTGAGGGTGTTAGGGATGTCCAGGAGCTGTGGTGGGGAGCGGTTCCATTCGTCTCTGGGAGGGGGATGCCGGGAATCCTGGTTAGGAAAGCTCACAGGTGCCTCTGCTGAGCCTCTGAGTTTGAGAACCGCTGTCTCGAGTCATCCTAGTCCGTCGGGTAGGGCCGGGGCAGCCCCAACAGTTTCTGTGAAGGAAAAGTCACAGAATTTACTGGGAACAGGATGGAGGGGGTCCCTTGAGGACACTAATGGGGCAGAGGGGTCTCTGTAGGGAGAGCCCCTTCTGTGTGGTTGCCCGGAACGTGACCCACCACCCAGAATGTGTGGGTACGGGGCCACCAGAGCAGGGCTCTTGTAGTTTAGTGTGCCAGATTTGCCCAGCGGTGGTCGTGACGAGGGGACTCTGGCGAAGAGGAGAAGGTCAGCGGATATTACTAAGCAGTTCACTGTCTTGGGAATTATTCTGAGCTGTTTCCGGTTTCAGCTTCTTTCATCCTCACCTGCTCTCTCAGTAGTTAGGGATAACCCCCTCATGTTACAGAGGAGGAAACCGAGGCACAGCAGGGGCAGATAGCTTCCCTGAGGCTGTAGTGCCCGGCAGAGCCCGTGTTTGAAGCCGAGTGCTGTGGCTCCTGACCTGGCTCCTCCGTAAGCCACATCACCCGCCCGTGCTCAGGAGCAGGGCTGCGCGCGAGCGGGGCTGTGGGCCGCAGAGGCGTGACCCTGGCCAGAGCCGGCCTGCGGGGCGGCCACAGTGCGCAGGCTGCTGAGAGCACACGCCTGCACTCGCCAGCCAGCGTGGGCCCTGCGGGAAGCGGAGGAGATTATTCAGAAGCCATGTTTAATTGATCCTCCCCAAATTCCCCACGGGAACAGGGTCGGGGAGATGGGCACAGCTGCTCTGATGCCCCCGTTTCCCAGCACTCCATTTTCATCAGGGTAACAGCCCCCCTCCCGGGTGCTTCCTTCAGTGTGAGGCAGATCCGAAGGGAGACCCACTCCCCGGGGCCAGCCCGTGTCCCCTTCATTTTACCATTGCCTGGAGGCTGCGGACACACCGTGCTGCTGTCCGTGACCTTCACTGTGGTGCTGCCTCAGAAGCCGTGATATCCTTTCCTCCCAGAGCACTGACATGTGTCTAAATGCGTCTTCGTTTTGCAGGAAATGCTGCCTGGGCAATGGCTACTTCCAAGCCTGATATTTTGATTATACTTTTACAGAAATTGATGGAGGAAGGAAACATGATGTACAAAGTAAGTGGTACTGGCATTTCTAGGATGTGATCTCTTAGCCTGCACACCACACTGGTTTAAGAGCCACAGCCCGGCTTCAGGAGCCACTTGTGAGGCCGGGGGCCCAGGCTTCTGTGCCTTAACAGCAGGACCTTCCAGGGAGAAGGCCCCTCTCTGTGTGAGAACCGTTTCCTTGGAAGGAGTCCTTTTGGCTGTGACTCAGAGCCTGAAGCCTTGGCGTGAAGGCACAGTGGCTCCCAGCAGGAGGTCCCTTAGCACACCGCATGGGGACACACGTGAGAAAGGGACACTCAGGAGAAAGCTTCAGAAAAAAAGGATCATTAAATCTCCTAAGACTCTATTACTTTAGTTTTAATATCCATAAGTTTCTGCCATTTGAAATGGTTTCTAGAGATGTTTTCACTTACGATAGTCAGGGAGCATATAATACTCTGTTACTCAGGAGACTGACTTAATTTTTCCCCCATTTTCCCTTGGAAATGGAAATATAAAGACTTATAATTTAATAGTAAAAATTTCAAATAAAATTTAAAGTAAAATTTCCCAAATAAGACATCAGCTTAGATAGGAGGCCAGCAGACTTTTCCTGTAAAGGGCCAGATAGTAACTGTGTTGGGCTCTGCTGTGTGGCCTCTGTCACTGCTCTCCAGTTTCACTGGTGTGGCAGGAAAGCAGCCACAGGTGACACATGAGCAAATGGGCGCGGCCATGGCCCAGTCAGTCTGTGTTTGTAAATGTGGGTGGCAGGCCAGATTTGGCCTGGGAGCTGTAGCTGGCCTATCCTTGGCTTAGATAGATGCTGTAGGCCATTTACGTGGAGCAATGCTCTTTCCAGGTCTGTGATTAGACAAAATTAAATGTTTTGAAAACAAACAAAAAACGGTATTATGAGCATTTTAATCCTTTTATCATGAGGCTGCTGCACAGGCTACGTTTAGTTTTTCCCTTTTCTTTTTTTTAATAATAACAAATAAGTAGGCTTCTAGCACAACCCAGCAGGGTTCCTGCCTTGGAATCCTTTTGAAATTGAGTTCAGAGTGTGTGTTGTTGTGGCTTTGAAGTGGTTTTAATATGAATTTTGGTAGGCAATTATGTTAGAACTATCAAGCCATTTTCAACAGACTTCATACCTGCTGCGCTGTGGAACTGACTGAGCAAATGGATTTCTTTAGCCTTGAAAATGACGTGCGGCGCTGTTCGATTTTTAAAGCCCGTAGTTTAGTTCCTCTTCAAAGAAAAATTATGATTCTGCAGCAAGCTCTGGACTTCTCCACAAGACTGTACTTGCCTTGAGAACTGCATCATTTCTTCATCTGATTTCTATTACACTTAGCATCAAAACGTCTCTAGACGAAGATAATTTCTGAGATGGTTTTCGAAAATGTATAACGGAGGGGCACCTGGGTGGCTCAGTCCAGGAAGCCTCCGATTCCTGATTTTGGCTCAGGTCATGATCTTTGGGGACATGAAATCCAGCCCGGCTGAGCTGGGTGTGGAGCCTGCTTAAGATTCTCTTGCCGTCCCCTGGCCCCCACGTGTGTGTCCTCTCTCTCTCTCTCTGAAAATAATAATAAAAATATATATAACAGGATAATCTGATCTATTAAGATTGATAGTTCTCAATTTGGCAATGTACAGGCTGCTTCGTAGAAAACCAGCTTGTGTCTTCCGGCACGAGGCCGGAAGCTGCCGGAGCCTGTGTGGACAGTGAGGCCGGTTCGTGGCAGCCGGGTCGTAGCACCCTCAGCAGGACCCTCCCATGGTTTCCGTGATGGGGGGAGAGCCTTGCCAGGGTCTTCAGGTTGTGGGAGCCTATTCGTCTTGGAGCATCTGAAAAAGGATCAATTTCTGTGCTTTTTGATTCCTAGAAAGGGAAGATGAAAGAGGCAGCCCAGAGGTACCAGTATGCCTTAAGGAAGTTTCCCCGGGAAGGATTTGGAGAGGATATGAGGCCATTCAATGAATTAAGAGTTTCTCTCTATCTCAATTTGTCTCGCTGCCGGAGAAAAACAAATGTAAGCTGTGGGCCCTTAGTCTGTTCTTTTAGTAGTAGAAGAGTTGGTTCGCGGTGAGGGCCAACCCCGAATAAGGCCAAGGCATGGGTGTCCTGTGGGATTTGTTCGCACATCTCTGTGAACTTGGCGTGTGGGGAGCTGCTTCTCTTGGGTGGTCATCATGTGAGCTCTGTCACGGCCCTCCTCTCACGGGCCGAGAGAATGCACCGGAGGGCACGGTCCTCTGCCTCAGCAGTGAGAGGCCACCAGACTACCGCCCCGCCCATTCCCGGCCGGGTACGGCCAACATGGTCACGGGCGACGTTCTCCCGACGCAGAAGGGAAGGATCTGTCTAGTGGTTATTGCATTTGCCCAGAGACTATACCAGTAACTGGTTAACTTGTAATTAGTAGTAGTTACTTCATAGTTAAATTGTAACTAGTAACTAGTGGACTTGTTTCAGTACTTCTTTCTCCTACTTTTTTTTTTTTTTTTTAACTTCCTTTTCTTACCACCAAATCCGTTGATCTGCCTGTTTCTGTGTCCGTGTTTCCGGTGCCTCGCTGTGCCAGTGGGGGCGTCTCTGCCTCTCTCTGAGTCTGCCGCTGGGTGTGCAGCTCCCGTCCACTCTCACCTGCCAGTGCACGGCTTCTACCGCTATTTTCTCCATCTTGTATCATTAATTTTTGTTTCTCTACTGAATGCTTCTCTTAAGATACTAATAAGCTTTAATTATCTCCCTACTTTAAAACAAGAGAAATAAAACTTCCCTTGGCCTTTACCTTCCCAGCTATTCCAATTCTCTGCTAACCTGTAGAACAAGACTCCTATTAAAAAGCTGCCCGTAATCCTGTCTCAGGGCTTCCTCTGACTCCTGTATTTAAATGTTGACACTAGGACTTTGGCATGGCAGAAGAATTTGCTTCCAAGGCTCTCGAATTGAAACCAAAGTCCTACGAAGCCTTTTATGCCAGGGCAAGAGCGAAGAGAAATAGCAGGTACTGTCCGGGGTGCGATCTGCGACTAGAGACGCCTTCTCGGGGCTTTCTGGTACCGACGCTGCTGGTTGACTTGCGGGGGTGTCATTCACAGGCATTACTCAAATGCCTCTCATCCCTTTTGATACTAAATTGGTAGCTTCCAAGGGGCGCCACAGTGGGTATTAGCAACGGGTAGACGTGTGTCTTCTCCTGACATCCCAGTAACTGTTCCTCCCCTGCACCCCAGCTGACACTCACTGCCACACAGAATCCTTAGATTAGTCTGTGTCGTAGGGAAGCTGCTGGCGAGAGACACGAGAGCAGGTAGGTGGGGGAAGGGAGGAGAGGCCTGTAGGAGTTTTAGGTTAGAGATGGACAGCGTGAGAGGCTGTGGTGAAGAAAGATTCCGACCCCCACTGGTTTATGCCTGTTCCCGCTCCCGGCCCAGTGGTGTTTACGGAGACAGCGGGCCCCTGGCAAGGCGCAGGTGTGGGTCAGAATTCGCTCCCACGTGGCTGAGTAGCTCTAAGCTAGAGCAGAACGGCTCCTGTCCACCATGGTCAGTGTTCCAGACTCTCGTTCTTGTTAGCAGAGCTCTGTTACGAACAGTGACCTTCAGAGCATGTTCCTGCACGGCTTGTAACTCCGTCTTCTGTTTTGCCATAAAGGCAGTTTGCGGCGGCCCTGGCTGACCTACGGGAAGCTGTGAAACTGTGTCCCACCAATCAGGAAATCAAGAGGCTCCTGGCCCGTGTGGAGGAGGAATACAAGCAAGTCCAGAGGAGCCAACAGCACAAACAGCAGTGCCCACCACCGGCGCCACCCAACGACTCGGATAACGAAGAGGACACCCCGACCCCTGGCTTGAACGACCACTTCCATCTCGAGGAGGCCGAAGAAGAAGAAACTTCGTCCCAGGAAGAGTCCGTTCCCCCGACGCCCAGGCCTCAGCCATCCTCGTGTGTCCCCTCCCCGTACATCCGAAACCTTCAGGAAGGCTTGCAGTCCAGAGTCAGGCCGGTGTCCCCGCAGAACAGGCCGGGAGTCGGGAAGGCGCCGAGGGAGGCCGTGGCTCCGCCGGGGCTGGTGATGCAGCCCACGCGGCAGGCGCAGATAGTGAAGACCAGCCAGCGTCCGGGGCCCGGGCAGGCGGGCGTGCGAAGCGGCAGCACCAAAATGCAGGTCTCCGCTCAGACTCCTTCCCCGAGCCCTCTGCCGGGTGGGGTGGCGGCCGCTCCTGCCGGTGGCAGAAACCAGCGTCTGGAGGGCACAGGTACTTTGACCGCGGGAGCCGGTTCCGGCCATTTCGGAGAGCGGCTGGGCCCCAGCCACGGCGTCCAGCTGCCGCTCGGCGAGGCGGGTGCCGTCTATCCTTTACCCAGCAAGATAAAAACTGCCGAGAGGCTTCTGTCTCACGCCCCCATTGCTGTGGATGTGGCTCCTTTAAACCAGGGCGGGCTGGCGAGCCGCAGCGACGTGCGACATCCCGCTTCCCTCAGCTCCGGCTCTTCCGGCTCTCCGTCCGGCAGCATAAAGATGTCAAGCTCAACCAGCAGTCTGACGTCAAGCAGCAGTGTCTCAGACGGCTTCAAGGGCCAAGGACCGGACGTTCGCATTAAAGACAAGGCTGTTAACCCGGTGCAGAGCGGCACAGCGGAGCACAGGCCGCGCAACACTCCGTTCATGGGCATCATGGATAAGACTGCAAGGTTCCAGCAGCAGAGCAATCCTCCCGGCCGCACCTGGCACTGTCCGCGGCCCGAGGGGCTCCTGACGAACGCGACGTCCGCGGCCGGCCTGCAGCCCTTGAACTCGGAGAAGCCCTCTCTCAAACAAGCGGGAGGATACGCTAGCCAAGCCAAAGCCTGTTCTGTTTCTACCCTGGGTGGCAGTGTCCACAATGGGGCACAGGGGAAGGAGCTAGAAGAGAAGAAATGCCAAACGGCAGTCCACTGCCAAGATAACAGGATCGCTAAGACGGTGTCTCATCTGTATCAGGAGAGTAGCTCTAAACAGCAGCTTCACGGCAGTAACGAAGCCCACAGGAGTCACCTCCCTTCAGCCAAACCAAAACGGTCATTCATAGAGTCAAACGTGTGAGCCTTAAGAGAGAACCACATGTGGGATTGGGAAAACAGTGTGCTAGCTCCTGGTGGTGATTAAAAGGTTTTTCATGAGAAAAATTACCTGTCAGCTATGTATTTTTTTTCTTTTTTCCTTGGGGGCAGATCAGGTGCCATTGATACGTTCAAAATGTGGGATAAAATTTCTTTGATAAATAGCTAAGAGTCACCATAAATAAAAATGTTAACCAGAATTCAAAACTATAACTAGTTATGCATATTCACTTAAACATTTAAGAACACCAAGAAGACATTAACTTATGCTTTTCTCTATGAAATGGTTTGGTTTCTGTCACGTTTCTCCTAGCCTTTGCTATGTGGGAAAATTGTAATATTTCTTAGAGAATGTCAATGTCTAGTGATAGGTCTAACTCATGGCACAATGTCCAGATGTGTATTCTGGAAAAGATGGAATTTTCAAGTTTCAGTTCCATTGAGTCAGATTCCAGTTTTTTATATATAAATATATAAAGTTTCTAGCTGAACATAAATGTGACTATAAATGTTATACAGCTGATTTTTTTCTGTTTTTCTAAGCAAAATACGAGGACATCCAAGTATTGCTCCCTGAGTAATGGTTCCCTTAAGAGGATTAAACATTTAGTTCCATGTTATGGTTCTCATTAAAAATATTTTTATAGCACCTTTTTTGGAACTATATTCCCACTTCAAGGTGTTTTTAACATTTGGAAATAGTGTAAGCCATTTAGAATCATGATTGGTGGTTTTAGGCTAAAGTTGGATTTAGGCTAAAATACCAAGGATACAGCACTGTTTGTAACGTAAATTCGCTCTCAGCTGGTTCCGACTGCTTTTAACAATGATAGCTCTCCTGGAACAGGTGTTCCCACGTCCTTTAAGGACGGTATTGGATTTGGATACTTAAGGTATGGTTGGTCGTTGCTTTTGTTTCATTACACAATCATGACTTTATAGTCACATGTTGTACATATTAGATAGGCAAGTTGTATTCGGACTTGTAAATATAACTTTCAAGTAGTTAATCATAAAAAAGCTCATATATTTGCATGTTCTCGGTAAGCTTCCTTCATGCTGGTTATTGCACTGAACAATGTTATTATTATGGCATATTAACAGTATACCAGTAACAGCACTTTATCTCATTTATATGAACACCTTTGAGGTGCTACTAAGTCCAAACTGATGTATTATTCCTTTGTAAAGATAAGGTACAGGAATGAACCTTGGTTTAAAGGTATTTTTATACGAAAATGGTGTGCTATTGGAGGATGTGAAAATGCTAAATTGAGAGAGGTGGGAGTATAGTTGTTTTATATGTTGGGATGTGAAATTTATTTTCTAGAATTGGGGAGAAGGAAGTTCTATATTTACAGAATGTTTTAAAAATGAATAGTTGTCTTGAAGTTCTTGTGAGCATCATTATGGTTTTGTATGAGTAGGAGGTCTTCTTGTCATTCTTCAACATTTGTTCCTGAGTGTGTAAGCGTACTTTGTACAGCTCTCTCATTTTTATAGGCTTTCCATGAGTTCTGCTATAATTACTATGGCTTATTTATTGTTCATTGTCTTCTTTAATATTTGTGAAAGTCTTACTCTTTCTTTATGTAGTTTTGTTTCTGCACAACTACTGTACTTTTCCATATGGAATAAAGAGTATTAATAGAATCTGTTTTGTAGTAAATAAAACAATGGGTAAGTAGAGACTGCTGTGATGACAACGATCTGCTTCGGTTTAACCCTGGGTGATCTTATTGCCTTAAAGGAAACAGTGAAAAGCCTATTTTTATAGTAATACTACCAGATGCATAATTTCATTGAATAATAATTTCAGAAAAAGTGAAGCTTCAAGACATCCCAGAACGTTCATGGTTAACATTAGTCCTTTTGCCTGCAGTAGGAGGAAGAGCATTCTGTACTTCATGTTCCAAAAATCTTGGTGTCTGTTTTTACTGGCAACAGAAGCCCTTTCATACTGTAACTCTCACTTTGGCAATACACCGAACACTGTGTTGATGATATAATCTTTCAGTTAAAAGGATTCATTTGTCTTTATACCCACACAGTTCTGTCTCCGAGCAGTGGGAATGAAAGTGAACATCAAACTGGGTTGTGTTGTGATAAAACCCTGATGGGGAGTCTTAAGCCAGGGTGTCCCCTAGGACTCCTTCAGGTTCCCGTCTGGGTATGGCTATTGTTAGCAAGGCTGAAGAAAGTGTTTGCAGACCTTCTTTAAAGCTGTATATTAAACTTAGAGGTTAAAAACAAAACAAAACAAAGATGGGAGGGATAAGTTTTTAGCTCATAGATGATTGTTAGATGACTCTGGCTATGAAGCTACCAGTGGGACTACTGGAATGTATTATAAACTACATTAGGATTTAGATATCGTCTTGGTAAAGATATTTGGTCCAGTTACCCCAGAAAGGAGTGATGTCATCTTGGGAAGCCACTAGTCAGTCCTGGGCCAGGGCTGCGGGCAGGTAAGCACTGCTCCCGTGTTGTCCTCAGTGAAGGGCTCAGCCTGGGGAGGACAGCGGAGGGGCCTTGGGGGGACCCTTCCTCTGGCTGGTTTTGGATTTGGTTTGTTTGCTTGTGTGTCTGGGTGGGGGGCAAGGAGGAGGAGTTGTCTGGCTATGGACTTATTTGCATTCATAAACAGAAGCACTTCATTTTAGTAAAAATTATTGGCATCTTAGTTTTCAACCATTTTGTTTAATAAGAAACTATGATGGTGAAATGTAGAAGAGAAAATCACCTTCTTTGACACATTTAAAAGATAACCAGTCTTTTGTCTTTGTTTTCTATCAATTATGTCAATGATTTTTAGTAATTTTTATGTAAAAAACCAGTCCGCCCTTCGGAAAATAAGTCTGTCAATCAAAACAAAAGATATTTGGCCCAATGGTGGGCTGTCACTTAAAAAAAAATCTTTTGTTAAAATTATGTTAACATACTTCCTCTAAAGAATACAGTAGAAAAACACCTAAAACCTGTTCCCAACCTTTTTTTTTTTTTTTCGGTTCTCACTTGAATGTAAGAAGCATGGGTGGCATGAAAAAGAAAATCCTCTTGTGGGATCAGACTGTAAATCCCAGCTAGGACACAAAGGAAATAAAATTTAGTAATCCATTAGGGAGGATGGAAGTTCTACAAAGCAGCAATTATAAAGATAAGCTATTTGCAGATTTTTGTGGTAGCTAGGCTTTCCACAATTCTGTGAACACAGAGCGTATTAGATGTACTTTTCTAAAATATAGAAAAAGACTATATACATAGTTACATCACTTTTCCTCTCTCATTTCTGAGTGAATTTTTGACCAGCTAAAAAGAGGGTTTTGGGGGGTAAGCACAGGGTCTTGGGCCCTGCCTGGTCTTATGGCTGGGTTCTAATGTGCCTTCCATTCTGGGACACAGCTTAGGACAGGTAGGGAAAGTCACTACCACCTCAACTTTGTGAACTTGATGTTTTCTGCTGAGGGAACTCTTATCAGGGTGTTGTGTTAAACACCAGTCTCTTCTGTAAAAGTGTATCGTTACCCTAGTTTAAAATGTTCCATGATAGCTTGAATTCTAAACTCTAAAAGGAGGCTGGTTTGCTACTATATTTCAACAAGGCATGACATATTCATGTAATTTACACCATCTAACTTCTACACAGGTTTGGACTGTGGGGAAAAATCATTACCACCTTGCAAACGTAGAATCCAACGGAAATGCTCATTAAACATTTCAAAATGACTTTCTCAATTTAGTCATAAAACTGCAACTGTTTTGCTATAAATTCTCTTTAAAAGGATTCCAAAGAGTTATCAAATTAATGGCTATTAACTAGGATTTCAATGTTGTGTTCTAGATTATTCTGATCTGTAGATGTGATGAGAACATGATCTATATCTAGCAAGAATAAATTTGAGCACTGCAATTTTAAGGCAGAGTGAAACTTTATTTTCCTACAGGTTAAGATTTCTTTCACTAATACAAAAAGGCTTTTATAGTAAAAATAAGAAGATATGTTATTTAGTTCATACGATTTAAAGAAAAGGTTTTGATAGGTAACTAAATTCACTCTCTTCCTGTTTTGCTTTTAATAATATCTGATTAGTATCTACCTTTCAATCATTCAAACGAGATCACTGAAGAATATAAACAGGATAAATGATTTTATTTCTGCTGTGTCTCTAGCCACCGGCTGATGGCCATTTTCAAAGTCCTGTTTGGTGTCAGTGCCACTGAAGGAAGAACAAGATTCGTCATGGGACTTGTACGTTTCTTTTTGCTGATCCAATTTTCCATTGCTTCCTTTTCATATGAATAGCCATCTAAAAAAAAAAACCCACACAGATTATTTGCAGTATAGGAAAGGGAGGTTCAGATCAGCAGAAAGGGGTTGAATATACCGACTTCAGCTGCCAAGGCCGTTATTGTGATTTAAGTGGTAATCTTGTATCACTCCTCCTCAAATACTTTTGCCGCCACACCTTAAATTCTGCCCTAGAAGATGCATCGAGATTGCACAAATTACCTGCAACAGTGTCAGTATTTTACTGATAATTTTGAACATAAAAACTACAGCTAAATTCTGTGTCCAAAATTTAGGTGTAGCAGAAAAGAAAGGAAAAGAGCCAGGCAGAGGAGAGCGGTTGTGAAGACAAACTGCCTTAGAGCTGTCAGCTGTGTGTGAAAAGTAAGCTCGCTAATGAGAAGAGCCTTAGGAATACCTCAGCCAAACTTTCTGACATACTGAAAACTCAGGGAAATGGATACCAAGAGATTATAGAACTTATCCCACTAAGGACATGATAATAAAGAGATAGATGATTTTTTAAAAAAATGCCAAGGGCTGAGGTTTGTTATACACGTTTGTGCAAAAATCTTTGCCTCTGCACATATAAAGATGAGTTTTTGCTTTATTTTTTTACTCTTAGCTCTTTCTCTTTAAACTGAAAAATCTTAGTTCCTGGTTACATTTGCACATTTATTTGCTTTAGTTTACAAGCATACAAGAATTTCAAACTAACAGTGTCAATACATGACTAACATAGACTGTGGAAGAAACTTAAAGTTTCTTTCTGGCTCTTTGTGTCAACAAGAATAGATCCACTAGGGTTTTCTAACTGAAATACTGTGTTTGATGAAAATCACTTGGAAAAAAAAAATATTCTTCCATTTGGTTATGTTACCAACTTGACATATAATTGTGTTAATTTGCTTCCCTTTTTTATCCTCTCAATTTTTAGGCCGGTTTGTTTTGCATGATTTAATTCTGTAAAACATTTAAGTGACTGCAAAGTAAAAACTGTAAAACAGGTACATTCAGAGGAGTCTGTTCTCATCCCTAACAGGTAACCAACGTATATTTTTATCCTTTTGCTTCTTCTTGGAAATATAAGCATGTGTAAACACAATGCATACACATTCTTACAGGAGAGCTAGCATATGTACACTATTTTGCACCTGCTTTAACTATACCCTTTGCCTTTTTATTCCCCCACGGTGGACCACTGTACAGATGTACTGATGGACATCTCGGTTTCCCGTCTCTGCCTTTTACAAATGATGTTGCAATGGACAGTCTTATTTGGGGGGAGATTTCAGAAGCAGGATTGCTGCATTAAAGAGTATATAATTTTGGGGCGCCTGGGTGGCTCAGTGGGTTAAAGCCTCTGCCTTCGGCTCAGGTCATGATCCCAGGGTCCTGGGATCGAGCCCCGCGTCAGGCTCTCAGCTCTGCCTGCCTCTCTGCCTACTTGTGATCTCTGTCAAGTAAATAAAATCTTAAAAAAGTATATAATTTTGCTAGATATGCCAATACTTCCATAAGAATTCTACCATTTTTTTTTAAAAGATTTTATTTATCTATTTGACAGAGATCACAAGTAGGCAGAGAGGCAGGCAGAGAGAGAGGAAGGGAAGGAGGCTCCCTGCTGAGCAGAGAGACGATGCGGGACTCGATCCCAGAACCCTGGGATCATGACCTGAGCCGAAGGCAGCGGCTTAACCCACTAAGCCACCCAGGCGCCCTCTACCATTTTTTTTTTTTTTAAGATTTTATTTATTTGACAGAGACAGAGAGAGGGAACAAAGCAGGGGGAGTGGGAGAGGTAGAAGCAGGCTTCCCGCCGACCAGGGAGCCCGATGTGGGGCTCAATCTCAGGACCCCGGGATCATGACCTGAGCCGAAGGCAGATGCCTAACGACTGAGCCACCCAGGTGCCCCGGAATTCTACCATTTTTATTCCTGCTATTCATATTGATGAGTGTTTTCCCGAATAGCTTCACCAAGAGAATACGTTGTCAAACTGGATTTTTATCAGTCTCTCATAAACAATGCTACAGTATATCAGGTAGCTTTATTTGGAGGAAGATAGGACATTTCTTTTTATGTGCTTAAGAGCCAATTGCTTTTCTTTTTCCTGTGAACTGTTAACTATTTTGGGGCCATTTTTCTATTAGGCTTTACTTAGATTTTTTTCCTTTTTAAACACTGAGATGTAATTGACATACCGGTTTCAGATGCACAACATAAGTCTTCGCTATATTGTGAAATCACAATAGCTCTCATAAACATGCATCACCACACATAATTACGAATTTTTCCTTTTTCTTGTGATGGGAGACTTGTAAGATTTCTTTAAGAGGGAAAGGGAGAGGGAGATAAAGGCTTCCACATATGCAATGAGTCATGGAGATGAAAGGCACAGCAGTGGGAATGCAATCCGTGACTTGTAGTGGCATCATACAGGGACGGAGGCTGGCAACGTTTGTGGTGAGTGGGGCATCGTGTATAGACTTGCTGAATCACTGTGTGTATGCCTCAAACTAATTGGGTCAACTAGATTTCAATTAAATCCCTTAGCAACTTTCTAATATATGTTATTGCTATAGTCACCATGCTGAACATTGTATCAATTGGACTAATTGCGTAACTGGAAGTTTTTATTGACTACCTGCACACTTTGACCATTCCCCCATCCCTGCCTCTGGCAACCACCCATCTGTTCTCTGTATCAATGAATTCTGTGTTTTGTCTTAGATTCTACATGTGAATGAGATCATAGGGTATTTCTCTATTTCTGACTTATTTTACGTAGCACGATGTCCTCAAGGTCTAGCCACGATGGCACAAATGTCAGGATTTCCTTTTTTTTTAAGGCTCAATTATATTCCATTGCGCATATATACATTCTCTTTCTGCACTCATCCACTAATGGACAGGGTGGTTACTGTGTCTGGGCTATTATAAATACTGGCAATGAATGTGGGGCTACAGATATCTTTCCAAGTTAGTGATTTTGCTTCCTCTGAAAAAATACCCAGAAGTGGAATTGCTGGATCACAAGGTAGTTCTATTTTTAATTTGAGGAAGCTCCATATTGTTTGCCATAGGGTTGCACTATTTTACATTCCTCCCAAACAGCACAAAGGGTTCCCTTTTCTCCACATTGTCACCAACACTTTTTATATATATATAATAACCATTTCTAACAGTTACGAGGTGACGGCTCATTGTGGTTTGGTAGTCCCCTGATGATTGTTAACATACATACATCTGCATGTCATCTTTGGAAAAATGTACATTCACATCCTCTGCCCATCTTTTTTCTTTTTTTTCTATTGAGTTGGAGTTCTTTATATAATTTGGACATTAACCCTTATCCGATATGTGATTTGCAAATACTCTCCCATTTCATAAGCTGCCTTTTCACTTTGCTGACGGTTTCTTTTGCTGTGCGTAAGCTCTTTAGTTTGATGTAGTCACACCCTTTTTTTTTTTTTTTTAAAGATTTATTTATTTATTTATTTGAGAGAGAGAGAGAGAGAGAGAGAACATGAGAGGAGAGAGGTCAGCGGGAGAAGCAGACTCCCTGCCAAGCAGGGAGCCCGATGCGGGACTCGATCACAGACTCCAGGATCATGACCCGAGCTGAAGGCAGTTGCTTAACCAACTGAGCCACCCAGGCGCCCCTAGTCACACTTATTTTTGCTTTTGCTTTTGTTGTTACATCAAAAAAATAATTGCCAAGACAGATATCAAGGGGCTTACCAACTATGTTTTCTCCTACGAGTTTTTTTTTTTTTTTTTAAGGATTGCATTTATCTATTAGACAGAGACAGAGCATGAGAAGGGGGAGGGTCAAAGAGAGAAGCAGACTCCCCGCTGAGCAGGTAGTCCAATGTGCGGCTTGATCCCAGGACCCTGAGATCATGACCTGAGCCAGAGGCAGATACTTAACCGACTGAGCCACCCAGGTGCCTCTCTCATAGGAGTTTTTTGGTTTTGTGTCCTACATGTCTCTAATCCATTCTGAGTTAATTTTTGTAGATGGTGTAAGATAGTGGTCCCATTCATTGTTTTGCACATGGTTGCTGTTTTCCCAGCACCATTTACTGACGAGGCCTTTCCCTATTGTGTATTCCTGGTTCCTTTGTTATCTCATATGTGTGGATATATTTCCGGGCACTCTATTCTGTTTGTATCTGTTTTTATGCCCATACCATACTCTTTTAATATTATAGCTCTGTAATGTAGTTTGAAATCAGGAATTGTGAGGTCTCCAGCTTTTTTTGTTAAGATTGCTTTGGCTATTCAGGATCTTCTGTGATTCCATACAAATCTGCTCTATTTTTTTTTTGTGAAAAATGCCATTGGGATTTTGACAGGGATTTCACTGAATCTGTAGATTGCTTTGGGTAGAATGGATATTTTAACATTCTTTCAATCCATGTCTTTCCATTTCTTTGTATATTCTTCAGTTTCTTAATATATTCCAGTTTTCAGTGTACAGGTGTTTTTTTTTTTAACCTCCTTGGTTAAGTTTATTCCTAGGTATTTTATTCTTTGTGATGCATTTGTAAATGGGAGTATTAATTTCTCTGAGAGCTTGTTACTAGTATACAGAAATACAACAAATTCCTGTGTATTAACTTTATATCTTGCAACTTTGCTGAATTTGTTGATTAGTTCTAACAGGTTTTTTGTGGAGTCTACAGTTTTCCATATATAAAAACATGTCATCTACAAATATAGTTTTACCACTTCCTTTCCAAGTTGGGTGCATTTTATTTTACTTTATTTTGCCTAACTTCTCAGGCTAGAATTTTCAATACTATGTTAAGTAAAAGTGAGGAAAGTAGGCCCTCTTGCTTGTTCCTGATCTTACTGGAAAAGACGTCAGCTTCTCACTGCTGACACCGATGTTAGCTGCGTGCTGTCATATATGGCCTTTATTATGTTGAGGTACATTACCTCTATACCCATTTTGTTGAGCACTTTTATCACAAATAGATGTTGAATTTTGTCAAAGGTTTTCTGTGCATCAATTGAGATAGGATTTTTATCCTTCCTTTTGTTAATGTGGTGTATCATGTTGATTTACAGAGGTTGAACCATCCTTGAAACCTTGGAATAAATCCCATTTGATCACTGTGTGTAATCCTTTTAATGTATTGAATTTGGTTTGCTAAAACTGAGGAATTTTACATCTGTGTTCATTAGGGATACTGGTCCATAATTTTCTTGTAGTGTTCTTATATGGTTTTACTACCAGGGTAATGCTGCTTTTGTAAAATGAGTTTGGAAGTACTCCCTCTTCTAGTTTTTGTACATTTGAGGATTGGTATTCCTTGAATATTTTTAATATCTTTGGAATATAAACACTTCATTAGTTTTCCACACCTTTCCCTTGGATTTTGAGTCCAGGTTAGGAAGTAATTAGGAAAATAATTTCCATATTATCAAGGAATTTATATTTTCTTCTGGGACTTTTTTTTTTTTTTTTTTAAAGATTTTATTTATTTATTTATTTGGCAGAGAGGCAGGCAGAGAGAGAGGAGGAAGCAGGCTCCCCGCTGAGCAGAGAGCCCGATGCGGGGCTCGATCCCAGGACCCTGAGATCATGACCTGAGCCGAAGGCAGAGGCTTAACCCACTGAGCCACCCAGGCGCCCCTGGGACTTTTTTTTAATGTTTACATCTCTAATCCATTTGAAAGTTAGATGTGCAGTGTAAGAGATAAAGCCAGTGTTACCCTTTCCCATATGGCTATTTAGTTGTGAGAATACCACTTTTTAAATATTTACCACTGATTTAACATATGCCATTTTTACCATTCACTAAATTTCCAAATGCACTTGGATCAATTTCTGGGTTTAAAAAAATTTTTTTCCATTGTTCTATTCATGTGCCATTTTGTGTTATTTATGAAGGCTGAAAACATGTTCTTTTATTTGATAAGGTTAGTGACACTCCTCTTTTTAAAATATTTGACAGAGACACAGCAAGAGAGGGAACACAAGCAGGGGGAGTAGGAGAGAGAGAAGCAGGCTTCCTGCTGATCAGGGAGCCCAATGTGGGGCTTGATCCCAGGACCGTGGGATCATGATCTGAGCCAAAGGCAGACGCTTAACCACTGAACCACCCAGGGACCCCTATTTTCTAGGTTATTTGTTGTGTGGCCTTTCCAGTGGAAGCTAATCATCATCTTCTATATCACTAGGAAAGAGTGACATCTTGTTGACATTGTATCTTCCTCTCATCATGGTATGTTCTCCATTTGTTCTAAATTTACTTTGCAGGGATGTTCTATAGTTTTCTTCATAACTACCTTGTACAGTAAGTCCTCTGTTGTACTTTTTTTTTTTTTTTTAAAGATTTAATTTATTTGACAGAGAGTGAGGGAACACAAGCAGGGGAAGTGCGGAAGGGAGAAGCAGGCTCCCCACTGAACCAGGAGCCCTATGTGGGGCTCGATTCCAGGACCCTGAGATCATGACCTGATCCAAAGGCAGACGCTTAATAACTGAGCCACCCAGGTGCCCTTGTACATTCTTTTTTAAACTGAAGTTGGCACACAATGTTAGTTTTAGGTGTGCAACACAGTGATTTGGTAAGTCTGTGTATTATGCTATACTCACAAGTGTGTAGCTACCATCTGTCACCATACAAAGCTATTACCGTATCCTTGACTATATTTCCTATGCTGTACCTTTTGTCCCCCTTACTTATTCCACAAGTAGAAGCCTACGTCCTCCCCCCCACCCATTTTCCCATTCCCTTACCCCTTCCCTTTTGGCAACCATCAGTTTATTCTCTATATTTGTGGGTCTGTTCTCCTTCTTGTTCACTTTTTTTTAATTCCACATAGAAGTGAAGTCATACGGCACTTGTTCTTCTCTGTCTTAGCATAATACCCTCTCAGTCCCATGTTGTGGCAATGTTACACTTTTAATTGCTTTTGTTTACGTACACACTTACACATGAGAGCTACTGATTCCTCTTTGATTTGACTTGCTAAATGCTGATTGGACTTATTAAGCTATTGTCTCTCAGCTCTAAGTTCATGCATGATACAGAGGACTCCACATGCTGGAGCCAGGATAAGGCAAACCACTTTTCTGCTTTACAGCTGGCTCCTTGTTAGATCTTGCAATTGGATTCCTCTAGAGGAAGGAAAAAACAGTGAAGACTCTTCTACCAGTGTTGTGCCTAGCCATGGCCCTTCATCTGGCAGGGGAGGCTGATTATACTCTGCAGATTTTTTGCTTTGCTTCCTTGAAGGTACTGCCCAAATTTGTCTTATCCTTACCCCCTTTAGAAAGACCAGCCGGAAGCTACCCCTTCTTAAAGACCTAAATTCTGGTACATGGGAGGTTCTGATAACCTCAACTTCCTTTTGTTCCCTGGAGTCCTAGAGATGGTAGATGATTTCTGCAGATACAGTTAGTGCCTTTCTCTTTTGAGATACAGTTGACATAAAATCTACCCTTTTTAGTATACAATTCAGATTTTTTTTAGGATTTTAAAAAATTTTTATTTATTTGACAGAAAAAGATGACAAGTAGGCAGAGAGAGGAGGAAGCAGGCTCCCCACTGAGCAGAGAGCCTGATGCAGGGCTTGATCCCAGGACTCTGGGATCATGACTTAAGCCAAAGGCAGAGGCTTTAATCCACTGAGCCACCCAGGCGCCCCTACAATTCAGATTCTTAATGGTGATGGTTGTACAACTCTGAATTATACCAACTTTGAAACATTTTTATTACTCCATAAAGAAACCCTGTACCCCAGAGCATTCACTCTCCCCTCTCCTGGCAACCACAAATCTACTTTGTTTCTACATCTGCCTGTTCTGGACACTTCCTGTAAATAGAATCATACACTAGGTGGCCTTTGGTGTCTGGCTTCTTGCACTTAGCAGAACATTTCCAAGGTTCATCCACATAGCATGTGCAAGTATTTGTTCCTTCTTATAGCTGCTTAACATTCCATTGTATGGGTATACCACATTTTATTCATTCAGTGGTGGGACATTTGGGTTATTTCCACTTTCTGGCTCTTAGCAATAAGACTACTTTGAGCATTGATGTACAACTTTTGGATATATATCTAAGAGTACAATTGCTACACCACATGGTAACTATTTTCAACAGCAGCTGTACCATTTCACATTGCCACTCGCAATGTTTCTGCAAATCCTTCTAACACATGTTAGATTGTAGTCTTCCTAGTAGGTATCAAGTGGTATCCCAATGTGGTTTCGATTTTAATTTCTGTGATGATACTGTACATCTTTTCTAGTGCTTATTGGGCATTTGTATATTTCCTATGGAGAAAGGTCTATTTTTTAATTGGTTTTACTGTTGAATTGTAAGAATAGCGAGTAGGAAAATATACTCAATTTTTATTTTATAAAAAGTTGAGTATAATGAACCTTAATCTTATATTACCATCACACTGGCCCATTAATGATAATGTCCATGTTATTATTACTCTGTGGGATATTAAGAATTCAGTAACAGTTAATACATTTGCCACCAGGCTAGATAAATCTAATAGAATATTTTTTACCTTCCAGGTGAAAGGGGCCCAGTTTTTGTGTTAGTTCTGGTACTGTCTGTTGCTTAAATATGGTTAATATTTATGAATGTCCCATATCTGTTAAAAACATGTACTTTCTATTTTAAATGTTCAGGGTTTGGTACACAGATCTATTTTAGACTGAGAGAGATGATCAAGCGTATTACTGTGCTTTTGAAGTGTCTGAGACTGCACAGCTAGTAATAGCCACCTTCCCTGAAAACTGTGGTCTTCAGTGTTACATAGTATTTTCCTGGTGTCTTAAAAAAATTTTTTTTGGTCTGAATTCTATTTTTACAGACATGTATGTAACCCCCTTCTTCATTTTTACTTGCAATTGTGTCATTTTTGCCTATCCTTTTATTTCTAGCCTTCCTGAATCCTTTAGGTTGTATTGTGCTTTGTTAGCTAATCTCAAATCTTTTTTCTCTTTATGGAGGAGTTAAAACCAAACTACAGAATTATGGAACGATAAACTGATAAAATATTTATCATTCTTTTTTATATATCACATAAATAAACTTTCACTATAGGAGGTGGTTTCATCAATTTTAATGCTTAGAGAGCTATTTTTGATCTGCTAATTACCTTTATCCTAGTATCTTCTAAAAAGAGACCAAGAACGGCTCCTGGGCGGCTCAGCTGGTTGTCTGCCTTCAGCACAGGTCATAATCCCAGGGTCCTGAGACTGAACCCCACATTGGGCTCCCTGCTCAGTGCAGAGTCTGCTTGTCCCTCTTGTACTCACTCTCTCAAATAAGTAAAATCTTTTTAAAAAGAGACCAAGAAAATACTCAAAACTTCAAATAGGCTTTTCATATTTTCTACTCTCCCTTTTACCATACTATTAGAGCATCTTATCTTTAACTGAATTCCCACAAGTGAATAATTTTTCCTTCCTTGCTTGCGGATTGTTGGTTTCTTGGGTGGTGGTAGTGAATAAAATGTCAAATCAGTCTATGGAGGTACAGGCAGGTTTCCTACTATACCAAAGTCAGTTACACTGGCCATATTTTACATATACTTCAATATCAGCTTTTCATGGTATTATAAAATAGTGATTCTTTAACCAACAGTTTTCTGCTGGTAACAAATATTTGACAAACAGGAAAAGCAGGAATTTGGATTGGATCTACAGCATCGCTAATGATATATAAGGTTTCACGCTGTTCTACTAAATCTCCTTTCAGAGCAGTAAGAGGGATTTCAGAGCTCCAAAGTAAAGACCCTTCCCTATCTCCACATACACAGTCTTTCATGTATAAATGAAAGGGCACGAAGCATTATTATAACTAATAATAAAAATGACACTCCTGGCTCCTTAAAAATTTCAAGCATGAAATTTACTACAACTAGAGTTAGCTTATTTAAATCAAAGGTGTGGCTAGGGGAGAAAAATGACAATTTTTTACAAGTTTGCTTGTTTTTACTACTTTTTAAAATTGACTTGGTTTTAAATCCTTCCATAAAATTTTTTTATCCAAACAGTACCATTTGACTTTTGCTATAACCCAAGATACCGAGTGCATAAATCAAGAACTGTACCAGCAGGTAGTTCTAGGAAGTAAACAATATTTAATAATTTAATATACTCTGGTGCACAGGTTCATTTCTTTGGTAAAACACCAAAGAAATGATACCTTTTATAAGATTTGTTTCTTAGACTTCTACTTCTGGTAGTCAAGCCAATTAAACCCCCAAATATCTTGCTATATTATACTTAGATATGTGACTAAAAGAAACATCTTTTTACATGTATATCTGATTTCCAGGTTCAAGTGGCTTCACCCTTATGAAAGGTTCAGGTGGAAAATAGAAGCTCACTGGCCTGGGCTCTGAATTTATTTTATCTTTGTTGAAGAAAAAAGCTTGCTCAGTCCCCCTGTTGTCCTGGAAAATGGGCAAAGCAAGCCCAGCACCTCTCTGGAGTATATGCCCTCTTCCTGCATAGGTAAGGAAGCTCCACAGGTACTACCTGACTGAGTGGGGGGCACCTGGGTGGCTCAGTCAGTTAAGCATCTGCCTTCAGCTCAGGTCATGATCCCGGGGTCCTAGGATTGAGTCCCACGTGGGGCTCTCTGCTCCTCCATCAAATAAATAAATCTTAAAAAAAAAAAACAACTTGGGGCACCTGGGTGGCTCAGTGGGTTAAAGCCTCTGCCTTCGGCTCAGGTCATGATCCCAGGGTCCTGGGATCGAACCCTGCATAGGGCTCTCTGCTCAGCAGGGAGCCTGCTTCCTCCTCTCTCTCTGCCTGCCTCTCCACCTACTTGAGATCTCTGTCAAATAAAAACTTAAAAACAAACAAAAAACCTGACTGAAGGTGAATACTCAGACAACAAAGAGCAGATGCAGGACTGCACAAACCCCAGAAAGTGAACACTGATACAACCTCTGAATATTTCTAAAATGAGAATGAACTTACAATTAGTGTTCCAAAGCACTGTTACCTATATTAATTAATTTAACCTGCACAACAATCTTACGAAGAAACTGATGGATGGCCTGAATAACTCCCTATCTCATGTTACCTTGGAGTGACCAAGCCGGGATTGAAACCTGAGCAGGCTGGTCCAGAATCTGTGCCTTTAAACTACAGGCTAAATCAGATTTCCAGAAATGAAAAAATACTGACATTCAAATTTTGAAGCAGTGTTAACAAAAAGGTGAAACACGGTTGAGACAATGCATAACAGAGGACTGGGAGGTAGGTCTGAGAAAATTACCTAGAAGGGCTGAAGAGATAAGGTATATAGAATGAGAATGGCTGAAAGTTTCCAAAATTGATAAAAGGCACAGAATTCCATTCAAGAAGTGCTATGCACCCCAGACAAGAATTAAAAATACTATCAAGGGAAAACTGCAACAAAAAAAATCAGATTTAAGATTGAGATAAAACACTGTAAAGACTTTAGAGAAGAAGCAAGATGGTCAGGTAGGGTTTATTCGTTTTTTTCACTTCTGAAATGATGAATTATAAGTGTGAACACTGATTTTTTTTTTTTTTTACAAAGCTACCTAAATGAATTAACACACTTAGATGTTCAGAACAGACTTGAAGCCATAAAATAGAATACCTGACTAATGTAAAGTTTTCACTTCCACTGCTCACTCCAACTCCAAAGTAAGTTTGTTTTTTGGTTTTCTGTAATTTTAATCAAAATATCAATTACATTTTCTTTTGTAGTATAACAAAATCCTAAAATTTATCTAGTGGTCTGAATGGGCAAAAATTGGGTAAGCTGATTTTTAAAAAGATGAGCATAATTCAAACACTGGATTTGCTAAGGATATCCTACGAATATGATCCCAAAAGCACATGCAATTAAAAAAAAAATTGGACTTCATCAGAATTAACTTTTGTGTATCAAAAGGCCCTATAACAGAGTGAAAAGGCAACCTGTGGAATGGGAGAAATACTTGTAAATCATATCTGATAAGGAATATCCAGAATATATAAAGAACTCCTACATCTCAACAACAAAAACAGATTAAAAAAATGGTAAAGGACTTAAATAGATATTTCTTCAAAGAAGATATAGAAAATGGCCAATAAGTACCTAAGACACTCAACATCCCAGTCACTAGGGGAATGCAAATCAAAACCCAAATGAGATACCACCTATACCCATCAGGATGACTATTATAAAACAAACAAAAACTAAAAAGCAGTAAGTATGGGCAAGGATGTAGAAAAAGTGGAACCCCTGTGAACTGCCGGTGGGAATGTAAAATGGTGCAGCCACTGTGGAGGTCATAGAGTGGTTCCTCAAGAAAGTAAATACACAATTACTGTATGACCAGACAATTCAACTTCTGGGTATATACCCCAAGAGAACTGAAGGCAGGGACTTGAGCAGATATTTGTATACCCATATCCACAGTGGCATTATTCACTATAGCCAAAAGGTGGTAAAACAAACAAACAAAAAACCCGCATGTCCATGGTTGGATGTATATACCATGTATGGTATAAACATACAATGGAATATTTTCGGCCTTAAAAAGGAAAGCAGTTGTGACACATGATACAATGTGGATGAATCCTGAAGACATTATGCTAAGTAAGTCAACAGAAAAGTACAAATATTGCATGACTCTCTTTATATGAGCTATCCAGAATAAATTCAATACCTTTAAACTATATACTCAAAAACTGTTTAAATGATTTTATATATTTGTATATTACCACAATAAAAAAAATCAATGAATGTAATTTTGTTAGGCAGAATAATGACCCACAAACACGTCTACTTCCTAATCCTGGAATCTTTGACTATGTTAACATGGCAAAAGAGAATTAAGCTTGCCAAGGAACTGAGGTGACTAATCAGCTGATTTTAAGACAGGAAAGTATCTACCATAGTTCTTGAAAGCAGAAGAGGAAGGGGAAAGTGGGTCAAAGAGATGCAATGTGATACAAGGAGATATTAGGTTTGAAGCTGGAAAAAGGAGTCATTGTATTAGTTTCCTATTGCCTCTGTAACAAATTACTGCAAACTTAGTGACTTAATACAACTTATTTTCTTAAAGTTCTGAAGATCAAAATACGAAATCAGTTTCATTGGGTTAAAAATCAAGGTGTCGGCAGGACGGCATTCTTTCTGAAGGCTCAAAGGGAGAATCTGCTTCCTGGTCTTTATTAGCTTCTAGAGGCTGCCTGAATTCCTTCGCTCATGGTCCTTATCACTTCAACCTCTTCTGTTGTCACCTCTCCTCTGACCGACTCTCCTGCTTCCTTTGTTTCACTTAACAAAGATCCTCATGATTACACTGGGTCTACCTGATAGTACAGGGGACTCTTCCATCCCAAGATCCTTAATCACATCTGCAAAGCCCTTTTGGCCATGTAACACTGATAGGCTCTGAGGCTCTAGGACACGGACATCTTCAGGGAGCCATCATTCTGCCTACCACAAGTGAGAACAGCCCTCAGCTTATAGCTGGCAAAAAAAGAGGGGGCCTCAGTCGTAAAATCACAAGGCACTGACCTCTACCAACAACCTAAATGAGCAAGAAATGGATTCTTCCCTAGAGCCTCCAGCAAGGAACAGAACCTGCCAATACCATGACTTTTGCCTGTAAGAATGTACTGGACCTCTGACCTACAGAAATGTTGCACTACTCATTTTGTGGTGATTTGTTATGATAGCAATAGGGAACTAATATAGTAATCTATCATACTACAGGATAAAAGAGAAAAACCATCTGATTTCAGTGGATAAGCATTTTATATATTATCAGCAACGAGACAGAAAAGAACTTCTTTAACTTGATAGAAGGCAGCTTACGTCATACTTAATGGTGAAAGACTGAATTGAACTGTGTTACTTCCCCCTTAAAAGCAGATTAAGGAATTCCCACCACTTCTTTTCAACACTGTACTGCAAATCCTGGCCAACATAACAAGAAACAGGACAAGGGGTAGGGGTGGAGGGAGGCACACAGACTGGAAATACAAATGTCTACTTGCAGATGACACGATCATGTATGAAGAAAATCAAGTAAAAGGATCTATAAAAGAGGTATAATTACTAATAAAACTAAAGCAACATCACAGAATACACAGTCAATCTACAGAATCAACTGTGAAATATCAAACAATGAACAATTAGGAATTGAAATCTTTTTTCTAAAAATACTAAATACCTAAGGACAGTATTAGCAAAGTGTGTGCAAAACCTATATACTGAAATACAAAAGACTGCTAACAGAATGTAAACAAGACCTAAAAAAGAAAAGGGAAAGCTGTGTGATATTCATGAGTTGGAGCTGTCCGTTCTGAATGATCAATAGATTAAACACCATTCTGATGAAAATTCTTTTATACCGAAAACTACAAAACACTGGAAAGAAGTAAAGGAAGATACAAATAAATGGAAAGGCATCCTATTCATGGATAGGAAGAGTTAATATTGTTAAATTGTCCGTACTTAACTAAAGTCATCTACAATTTCAATAAAATCTCCATCAAAATCCCAATGCCACTTTTACAGGAATAGGAAAACCCATACTGACAGTCATAAGCAAATCCCAAAGTATCCTAAAGAGCTAAAACAATCCTGAGAAGTAACAAATAAAGCTGGAGGCTTTATACTTCCTGATTTCAAAACATATTACACAGCTATAGTAATCAAAAAAGCATGGTACTAGCGTAAAGACAAACATACAGACCAATGGGACACAATAGCCCAAATAAACCCTCACGTATGTAGTGAAATGCTCTTCAACAAGGGTGCCAAGACTACACAATGGGGAAAGACCACACTTTTCAAATGTCCATTGAATAGTCTAATGAAAATGATCAAAACCGCTCTTTTTCATGTTCACAAAATATTCTGATTGGTTAATTCTGCTTTGGGGCCCACATGCCATAAAAATAACCCTAAGTAATGGGTAACAGAAAAAAAGAAATACCAAGATATCATTGCAATGCTATTTACAATATAAAGATTTCCACTATCCGGTACACATATGTGTTTGCAAGAGTCAAAATGTAGCATAGAGCCACAGTGGAATAAAAATGGAAAATTATGTAGACTAAATTGGTATTTAGAAATGTATACTGTTTTACAGAAAAATTTTTAAAAACAATATGGATTCACTGATTACAACTATGTAAAGTACGTATGTCTGTGCCTACTGACAAAGGTTAGAAATTAATGTGGAAAGATACAATTTATAATCTTTAAATCTTATTTCTATAAGGTTGTTTAAATTCATGATAGACAAAATAAACATAAGAGATTTCAACAGTCTATCTCAAAAACATTTTACCTTGCATTCTTTTTTTTTTTTACCTTGCATTCTTGTAACCAAAAACACCTTTCACAAGTTCAAGTAAAGCTTGTTCAACTTACCCCTTTGTCTCTAATCTCATCCAAACCTACTCCATCTAATTTTATTAATATATAATGTTCACTAGTTTACCTCGGATCAAAGGAGTTAAAAAAAACTACTTATGATCTGTAAGACAGATTTTTAAAATTTTCCATATTTAAACATACTCCTGTGAAATACCTACATTATTTTTTCATTTGCACATTTGCCCTGAAACTTAGAAAAGCATCACACATACCTGATGCAATGACAGGATCTTTCATAAGTTCCCTAGTTATTGGACAGAGAAACTCGTCAGGAATTCCAGAAGAAAGGGTTTTCACCTTTGTCCTGAGCTCTTCAATTTTCCTTAGAACTTTACTCCGCAGCCCTAGAGATTCTGGGGGGGAGGGGAAGATTCTGTTAGGGTGGGAGAAGCACTGGTAACCTCTTTGCAAGTCTCCAGCAAACAGAGCTTATCTATTACAACCAAAAATCTTCAGACATACTGTTCTACCACACAGAACTAAAACAGTTAAAATAAACAGATAAAATCTTTAATCTTTGTAGTATAGAATACCATGTGGCTAGAATAAATCAGCAACTAAGGGAGAGTTTATTCTACATAACTTTATTCTGAAGATTGGAGAATTTCAGACTGTTGAATACTAATAAACTATATAAAATCAGAAAATGTTCGTTATTATTGGTTACTTTGTTTAAACAAAATATTTCCTGACAGTAATTTTTAAAGATCATAAGTTTAATAATGTAAAAATTCCATCTTATATTTAAAAAATTTCTGAAACTAGATATATTTGCTGATCTCATATGAAACACAATCATAAATAAAGCTTATCTGTTTGTCTAAGACTATACACACAAGTTTCACTCATTCGTATTTTTACTTTTATCAAGTTTTAAAAATTATTTTAATTTTTAATTTCGGGAAGTTTAGTATAATTTTAGGAGGTTTAATGTTATTAGCTGTTCACATTTTTATTTAAATATTTACTTATTTTGAGAGAAAAAGAGAGAGAATACAAGCACACATGGTGGGTAGGGGCAGAGGAAGAGGGAGAGAGAGAATCTTAAGCAGGCTCCACACCCAGTATGGAGTCCAACATGGGGCTCGATCTCATGACCCTGAGATCGTACCTGAACTAAAATGAAGAGTCAGACACTTAACCAACTGAACCACACAGGTGCCCTGGAACCTTAAAATATTTCAGAATGATGTGGAAAAAATAAATGCCCTAGTCTATTTATTTAATAATTTATTGTTTGTTCAATTTACTTTTTAAATATTAAACATGAAACAAATTCCTTAATTTACTATAGAATGTTAACATTAGTGTCTCCATTCATAATAATGATTTTCCTAATTCTGCTATTAAACTACAGAAATTTAATTACATTTCAATTTTGGCTTGCGCTGATAGTTCTGAAACTTATTTCACTGAAGTTTAAAATGATTCTAACTACTAACCCTGAGACTCATCCTTCAAAAACTATTTCAAACCATTAATTAAATCCAAAAATTTCTTATTCTTTATCAGAATATAATTCTATTGCTATTAATTGTTTTTACTATGCTGCTTTTATGTTTTCAAACACCCTGTGTTGAAATCCAAAATTACCGCTTTACACTGTCAAGTGCTTCTGCATGATAAGGTAAAGATTTACTATGAGAGAGGAATGAGAAATCAACCAGTGAAGATGCTAAATCCAGCAGACCTTAAAAAAAACACACACACACACAAAAAAACCCAAAAAAAGCCCTATACTCTATCACCTACTTAAGGAGGAAAGAGTAAATTATATAGGAAATAAGTTATTAGAGATACAAAAATGGCTTTCACAGTATGGCCTGGGAACACAACTATCTGACAAACCATCATTCTGTTAACTTTCTTAAAAAGCCTTAAGATTCCAAGATATTTAAATACGTTCACATGCTATATTTACCATGTAAGGAAAGATAATACTGTACTTTAAAATGGTTTTAATTTTTTGTTGTTATTTAACTCCTCATTAACAATGAATCTCACTATGGGTATCCTATTTCCCAAGCTTTCCCATTAAGATTTTATTACAGTATGTTAATAGTAGTTTGTGGTATTATTTTTATTAGAGCATGACACTAAGACTTCAAACTATTTTTGATAAGATCTAGTAACCAGAATATTTCAACAACTCCTACAACTCAACAATAAAAAGCAAATAAATCAATTTAAAAAGAGCAAAGCATCTAAACAGATATTTCTGCAAAGAAGATCTATAAATGGCCAATCGGCACTTGAAAAGATGCTCTATATCATTAGGTAAGTACATATCCAAACCACGATCTAGTACCACTTCACGTGTTGTCTATAATCAAGACAACAGGTAATAACATGTGTTGAGAAAGAGGTGAAGAAACTGGAAACCTCACACACTGAAGTACTTACACATACAAAACATGGATGAACCTTGAAAGCATTACGTTACCTAAAAGAAGCCAGATACAAAGGGCACCTACTAATGGTTCCACTTAAAAGAAATGTCCGAAAAAGGCCAACCCATAAAGACAAAGTAGATTAGTGGTTGCCAGGGCTAGATAAAGACAATGGGGTTCTTTTTTAAAAAATATTTTATTTATTTATTTGACAGAGAGAGAGAGAGCACAAGTAGGGGAGCAGAAGGCAGAGGGAGAGAGAGAAGCAGGCTCCCCACCAAGCAAGGAGCCTGACATGGGACTCAATCCCAGGACCCTGGGATCAGGACCCAAGCTGAAGGCAGCCACTCAGCCCACTGAGCCACTCAAGTGCCCTGAGAATGAGGTTCTTTTGAGGGGATAAAAATGTTCTGGGGGCACCTCGGTGGCTCAGTGGGTTAAGCCTCTGCTTTTGGCTCAAGTCATGATCCTAGGGGTCCTGGGATCGAGCCCCACATCAGGCTCTCTGCTCAGCGGGGAGCCTGCTTCCTCCTCTCTCTCTGCCTGCCTCTCTGCCTACTTATGATCTCTGTCAAATAAATAAATAAAATCTTAAAAAAATGTTCTGAAATTAGATGGCTCTCTGCTCTGGAGGAAGCCTGCTTCTCCCTCTGCCAGTCCCCCTGCTTGTGCTCTCTCTGATAAATAAATAAAAAATCTTAAAAAAAAATTCTCTCTTCCTCTTCCTCTGCCCCTCCCCTCCCATCACACGTGCTCTCTTTAAAAAAAAAAAAAAAAGGTCCTGTGCTTATGGATTGCAAGACTTAATATTAAGATGACAATAATCACCAAATTAACTCACAAGAGTCAATATAATCCATACCAAACTAGGTGGCTTTTTAAGGAGGACACTTGTGATGAGCACTGAGTATTGTATGGGAAGTGCTGGATCACTATATTGTACACCTGAAACTAGTATTATACTGCATGCTAACTGGAATTTAAATTAAAACTTAAAAAAATTTATGGGGTGCCTGGGTGGCTCAGTGGGTTAAAGCCTCTGCCTTTGGCTCAGGTCATGATCCCAGGACTCTGGGATCAAGCCCCACATCAGACTCTCTGCTCAGTGGGGAGCCTGCTTCTCTCTCTCTCTGCCTGCCTCTCTGCCTACTTGTGATCTCTGTCAAATAAATAAATAAAATCTTTTAAAAAAAATTTAAAATATTTAAAAATTTCAAAAGTCAGGTGGCCTTTTTTTTTTTTGAAACAGAAACTGACAAGTTGATTCTAAAATTCATATGGAAATGCAAGGAACCCAGAGTAGCAAAATCAATCTTGGAGAGAAAAAAAAAAAGATGGAGAACACACACTTTTCAATTTTAATACCTACTACAGGGCGCCTCAGTGGCTCAGTCAGTCAAGCATCTGCCTTCAGCTCAGGTCACTATCCCGGGGTCCTGGGATCGAGTCCCATTTCAGGGTCACTGGTCAGGGGGGAGTCTGTTCCTCCCTCTCCCCCTGTGCCTTCTCCAGCTTGTGCTCGCTCTCATTCACTCTTTCCTCTCAAATAAATAAAATCTTAAAACAAAACCTATTACAAAGCCACAGTAATTAAGACAGTGTGGGGGTGCCTAGGTGGCTCTGTCAATTAAGTGTCCAAGGGGAAATATTTATAAATCATATGTCTGGGGGCACCTGGGTGGCTCAGTGGGTTAAGCCTCTGCCTTCGGCTCAGGTCATGATCTCAAGGTCCTGGGATCAAGCCCCACATCAAGCTCTCTGCTCGGTGCGGAGCCTGCTTCCCCCCTTCTCTCTTTCTGCCTCTCTGCCTGGTTGCGATCTCTTTCAAATAAATAAAATCTTAACAAACAAAAAACAAATCATATGTCTGTTAAGTCTTATATCCAAATTTATATAAATAAAAAAGAAAATCCAGTTCTTAAAATGGCCAAAGAATCTTGATAGACATTTCTACAAAGATCTACAAATGGCTAACGAGCACATGGAAACATTCAACATCACTAGTCACCAGGAAATGTACGTTGAAACCAGAATAAGAAACCACTAGGAAGGCTGTAATTAAAACAAGTGTTGAGAAGGACACAGAGAAACTGAGATCTTCCTATAGAGCTGGTAAGAACGGAAAAGAGCCAGCATTGAAAAGAGCCTAGCAGTCCCTCAAATGTCAGCACCAAGTTACTATATGACCCACCAGTTCCATTCCTAATTATACACCCAAGAAAACTGGAAACATTACCACACAAAAACTTGTACACAAACATTCAGAGCAGCATTATTTGTAATCGCTAAATTGGAAGCATTCTAAATTCAATCAACTGATAAATGGATAAGCAAAAAGTGATAAATCCATAGAGTTAAAACAGTCATAAAAAGAAATGAAGTATTAACTATATGCTACGGCATGGATGAACCTTGAAAACATGCTAAGCAGGAGGTCAGACAAGGCCACATATTGTATGATCCACTCTATGAAATGTCAAGAGGAGGCAAATCCTTTGAGACAGAATGCAGGTTCATGGCTGCCAGGGGCTAGAGTGAAAGGGAAAGAGGAGTGACTGCTCATGGCCATGAGGTTTCTTTCTGAATATATTAAAATGTGGAATTAGACAGTGGCGATGGGTATATAACTCTGTGGATATACTAAAAGTCACTCCACTGTACACTTACAAAAGAGTGAGTTTTATCATGTGAATTTTATCTCAAGTTTTAAAATATATACATTTTTTAAATTAGTTACATGGTGGCTTTAATGAAAAACTACGTAACATTTCTTTTCCATAATCTAATAAAAATATACTGTCCTTCCCTACAAAGATATATACTGGAATAATTACTATGCCAGAATATTAAGAGGACTATTAATACAATTAAAACCAATCTCAGAGTAAATTATTAAAAGTCACTTTCAAGACCACCTATCTTGGGGCATCTGGGGTGGCTCAGTTGGTTAAGCATCTGCCTTCTGCTCAGGTCACGATCCCAGGGTCCTAGGATTGAGCCCCGCATCAGGCTCTCTGCTCAGCGGGGAGCCTGCTTCTCCCTCTCCCTCTGCCCGCCTCTCTGCCTATTTTTGTGCTCTGTCAATAAATACGATCTTGGGAAAAAGAAAAAAGAAAAAAAGACTGCCTATCTTCCACTAATCTTACCAATTTTCAAATCATCAGTCAGGCTTTCTTTGGTGAGATTCAACAGTTCTCTTCCATCAATGTTATTCATTTTGAAAATACTAACAAGGTCACTTAAACCTTGTGCACAAAGCCACATTGAGACATCTTCCTCTGACCAATTTTCAGTAAACTTCACTTGATCTTCCATGCTCCTTGCTTTTAAAAACAAATCGACAAACAAAAAGGCAGGTAAAATAACAATAAAGAAAAGTACTTCCTTCGTAAATATCCCAGGAATTAAAAAGTAAATGAAATTTCCTTAAATCTGTGTTTTGCTACTTTAACATTCTTTTAAGAAATTAAAAAAAAATCAAATAATACTATGTATAATTATAGCATTATTTAATACTATATTAAATACTATTCTTTTGAAACTTTTTCTTTTCACTCCAGAAAAATAATTCTTTTTTATTATATAAAACACATGTCTGGGTGCTGGGATGGCTCCGTCATTTAAGGGCTGACTCAGGTCTTGACCTCAGGTCATGAGTTCAAGCCCGTATCAGGCTCCATGCTGCACGTAGAGCCTACTTTAAACAAAACAAAACAAATACCAAAAAACTCCTATCAGTACTCGATGTGCTCTATCATCTGAGTATCAGCACCACTATTTCGTAAATTCTGGCAGTGATAAAAATAAAACTCCTAAATTATGTATCAACATTATTTGATGAGGCCAAAAATAAAATAAGCAAGTTTAAAACTGTGATTTCTATTTTGTTCCCAGGCTGTATTTTTCTGAAAAAACAGTATGTAGCACAAATGAATAGTTTACAAAACTATGGGAGGTATGATATCCATGAATGTGCACCAAAAAGCACTTACCAACAGTTTTAACATAGGCCAACTACTTTAAACACTGGCTTCTCTAAAATTATTTTTAAATTATATTAAATTTGGGTGTATACTTTATACTGAGAAAAAGGAGAATAATTTGCCAAAAAATTATGGAATTTAAAATTTTAGTGGTGAGTGGGTTGAAATGGGTTAAATATGATGCCCTTACTAACCTTGGCAAGGTGTCTCTAGATCAAACTGCCAGATGTTCACTGTTTTGTCCATTGAACCAGTAGCAAGTAAAGGAGTATTGGGTGCAAAGGCACAACTTGTGACATACCTAGTTAACAAAAACAACTATTATACATCCTCAGACTAATTTTTTAATTATATTAATGCAAAATGAGGTTAAGTTCAGACCTGGTGTGCTGAGTCAATGTGTGAAGTATACTCTCAGTATTCTGAAAAACAGTAAAAACAGCTTTAAATTTACTCAAACAAGAGTAGAGTTACTGACATAAATGGTTTATATGCTGTGTTTTAATATTATTATTAGTCACATATGTAAGCTAACACTTTACCCAACAGAAAGAGGATAGCATCTATAACTAATAATATTATCAAGTACTTAATTCACTCTTTCTCAATAGTTAGCACTGTTGCCTGCTGACCATCTTCCTAGAAATTTTAGCGTAAAACGCTCTTGGCTTTTGCTGACTTACTTGAATTTACTCATAGTAACCTGAAACATCTGTTACAGGAAATGATCTGTATTTTCGCTAGGACATTTGATTTGCATCCACCGCAGAACCAGTGAGTAGAAATTAGTCACTTAGATTCTGAGTATACTTAGCTGGCCATCTAGCATCTAGACATATTTATTTCATTAATTTTTAAAAAGTGAAGTATAAATGAAGCAAGATGGGATTGGGAGGGAGACAAACCATAAGTGACTCTTAATCTCACAAAACAAACTGAGGGTTAATGGGGGGAGGGGGGTTGGGGGGGTGGGATTATGGACATTGGGGAGGGTATGTGCTATGGTGAGTGCTGTGAAGTGTGTAAACCTGGCGATTCACAGACCTGTACCCCTGGGGATAAAAAGATATTATATGTTTATGAAAAATAAAATTAAAAAAAAAAAGTGAAGTATAATTAACATACAGTATTATATTCATTTTAGGTGTACAATTAGTTGTATTTAACTGAGACTCATACATATTTAATGGAGAAAATTTAATGTTATAGCTATTCTTGTAAAATCTCATGACAACTTCTTGAGAAACATTCAGGATCTACTTCACTCAGTTTGAGGATTCTTGCCCATCTCCTGCCAGAGTGCTCAGTGATTTGAACTTTTCATGTGGAGGACTAAGATTCCTTGCTCGACCCACTACACTTGGATGATTTACATCTGTTTCATTTGCTGGCACAGCTGCAGCCTGAACTCATCATTATAAGGCTCCATTCAACATTCTCCATTTTCTCTTGGAGAGTATTTTCATCAACCACGTCTTCACTTATAATATAAAACATGCATTTTTCTTCGTATTTGTGCAACTCTGGTCTTTATTCAGATGGGTCTATCAAAACCTCGCATTTTCCCAAGTCTATTAAATCCTACTCTTCCTTATACTCTAAACCCAGCCAGAACTCTGTCAGTAGTAGGCCACTTTCAGCTTACACTAGTGTACTTAAACAACCCGGGGTAAACATTTATCCTTTGCTATTATGGAAACCTGGTATAAAAATTTAAGAATAATCAATTTGAAGTGATTTTTTTTTTCTTTTGGATATAGGTGCTCTATAAATCTATCAATTTTCTTTGATCAGATTAAACATCTGTCCACCTTAAAATCATTATTGAAAATATTTAAGGGCTTGTCCCAGAACCTGTATCTTAACCTATATAACTATCTTAAGTTTTCTTAAAATGTATACTCTTAGGCACTCAAAAAAAGGATACATTTTGTTTATCTTGACTAACTAAATTTTTAGTTCAGTAGCCTAATAAACATATTTTACACAAATCACACACACAAAAGATTTTGAAATACTTACAGTATCATATATTATGACAGACTTATCCACTGATCTTTAAAAGAAAAAGGAAATTATGGGTGAGAAGTTCTATAAAAACAAAGTACAGCATTTATTAATTAGTATTTTTAAATCATTTAAGTAACTTTTTTAGAAAAGACTGAGATATTGATATGCAAACATTTTTTTTAAGATTTTATTTATTTATTTGACAGAGATCACAAGTAGGCAGAGAAGCAGGCAGAGAGAGAGAGAGAGAGGGAAGCAGGCTCCCTGCTGAGCAGATATGCGGGGCTCGATCCCAGGACCCTGAGATCATGACCTGAACCAAAGGCAGAGACTTAACCCATTGAGCCACCCAGGTGCCCTGTAAACATTTATTTTTAAGAGATTTTATTTATTTGAGAGAGAGAATGCACGTGCATAAGTTGGGGGGGCAGCAGGTGAAGCAGACTCCCCACTGAGTAGGGAGCCCAATACGATGTGGGGCTTGATCCCATGACCCTGAGATCATGACCAGAGCTGAAGGCCGACACTAAACTGACTGAGCCACCCAGGTGCCCCTGTTGTGCAAACATTTAGAATGCAGCCTCTTCTTGTTCCTATGTATGACCTTTTATTCAAAAAACTACATGCCATATATGAAATTTATATGAAAATTACAAACTTCAGTGAGCAGTCACATATGCTATTTATACCATCTAGCCATAAACAGGGTAAGTATTTATGATGTATAAATAAGACACAATCCCATATCAGGTTAATAACTCAAAGGGAACACCCATTACAAGGGAAAGCTATTATATATAGTTGATCCTCGAACAATGCAAGGATTCGAGGCACTGAGCCCCTTCCCCATGTGGTTGAAAATCCATGTATAACTTCTTACTCCCCGAAAACCTGACTCTACTAAGCCTCCTGTTGACTGGAAGCCTTACCAATAACGAGCAATCAATTAACACATATTTTGTATGTTATATATATTCGATATTGTCTACTTATGATAAAGCTAGAGAAAATCTTAAAATCTTAAGAAAAAATACTGCACTTTATCAAAAAATCTACATATAAGCAAGCCCACGCAGTTCAAACCTATGTTGCTCAAGGGTCAACAGTACTTGTTTCTTGGGTTTGGTTTCAGACAGCACTGTTCTTTATCAATGATATGGCCATGGCTTAATTACTAATCTCTTTCTCTACACACACACACACACACACACACACACACACACACACACACATCTTGTGACTCCTTTTTTTGAACATTATAATTCTAAATTTGATATGAACTCTACATGATTTCTTTTAATGATATAAAACCCAAAACCCTAACTCATCCTAATACTATAACACTTGAAGAGCTGGATCATCATTAGTAATCTTTATGAGCACCGTATACTGCAAAGACAAATTAGGGCAATAAGCAAGGTCCAGTATGGGAACAGCACGCAATAAGGCCAAAAACAGACTAGAACAAAACAAAAAAACAAGAAAACACAAAGCACCCAAGAAATTTGGACAGTCTGGTAGGCAACAGAGAGCTAGCTCTGATGGCAATTGAACAGGGCCACTCGCTAAAGAGGTATAAAAATGAATCTAAGAAACAAAAGGCCAAAGATGAAGAATTCCTAAAAGTCTAATGAATCCAGCCAAGAAGAATGGAAATCATAAACAAAGACCTGTGAACTCTGGGAGATAAAAAAAAGTTTGTCAACTCACCTCCTATAGTCTCTAATTTGGTCATGGGATTCAAAGAAAAGATACAATAGGATTTGATAATGGATTAGATTTGAGGGAAGGAAATTAGGTTTTGAGAAAAATAATAGTTTTTAATATTTGAGATTGGAGTGTGAAAGACTAGAAGAATAACAGAGCTACTGTAAACAGACACAAAATAAAATACTATGAAACCACTCAATATAAAACTTCAAAATATTTCCTAAATTGAACCTGAACCAACACCACACAAGAAGTCCAACTGTTTGGTTATACATTTCCTGCCTACTTTATGTAAATCTTACCCCAACTTTTCAGTATCCACATTGCACCACAGTCTGCCCTGTCGCTCTAACCCCACATTTCCTTATAAAGGAGGCATTAGTATACACGCCTTTTGATACTCCATTTCTTCAGTTCTGTGGCACTCTAAAACCTCAACTCTGCTCATTCAAGACTGTAAATATGTCAATTATACCTACATGGATACTGGGGGAGAGCAACAACACATATGTTATGTGGCTGATATGGAAGAGCATATAACCATAGATTCCTGGGTGATCCATGATATTATAGTAACATTGGGCAGCCACCTAAAGCATTTTGGTCTAAATTAGCTTTATATAATAGCCAAAAAGCTAATCAAGGTTGCCTGGGTGGCTCAGTTGTTAAGGGTCTGCCCTCGGCTCAGATCCCAGAGTCCTGAGCTCCACATCGGGCTCACTGCTCAGTGGGGACCCTGCTTCTCTCCCTCTCCCACTCCCCCCGCTTGTGCTCCCTCTCTTGCTGTGTCTGTCAAAAAAGTAAATAAGGGACGCCTGGGTGGCTCAGTGGGTTAAGCCGCTGCCTTCGGCTCAGGTCATGATCCCAGCGTCCTGGGATCGAGTCCCACATTGGGCTCCTTGCTCAGCAGGGAGCCTGCTTCTCCCTCTGCCTCTGCCTGCCACTCTATCTGCTTGTGCTCATTCTCGCGCGCTCTCTCTCTGACAAATAAATAAATAAAATCTTTAAAAAAAAAAAGTAAATAAAATCTTAAAAAAAGAGAGAAGAGGCTAATCAAATGAAATTACCAACGTTTCCTTAGAACAAGTGTATTCCTAAGGTTTAAAGATTTATTTTGCACTTAAGTGTTTTCATTTTAAACATACTTACCTATGTTTCTTCTCATTCAGAAAGTATTTGCAGCCTCTTACAAAGATGTAGCAAAAACAAGGTAAAAATTATGTGAGGAGACTAGAGAGGAAGACAATACAAAGACAAGGTGGGCAAGAGAAATGAAGGTTAAAATTTAGTGTCCAAGGGGTGCCTGGAGAGGCTCAGTCGGTTACATGTCAGACTCTTGATGTTAGCTCAGGTCATGGTCTCAGGGTTCATGGGATCGGGCTCCACACTCAGTGAGAGTCTGCCTGTACCTTTCTCTCTCTTATTCCCCCCCCCCCACTCACACTCACTCACTTTCTCTCAAATAAATAAAATCTTAAAAAAAAAATGCATTGTCCAGAACACACATCATAAAATCCAGTCCACCCTGCTACAGGAGGGCTGCAATTTTGGTTCTGAGCTTCTTCAACAGCAATTCAAAAAAGAAAACATGATCTTTTAACACCATATAAGATAGAAACACAAACCCCAAAGTTTGGAAAAGAGACATCAATTCCTCAGACTGAGACCTGAAAGAACTATTACCCTCAAGGGCTTTATATAGAGGATGCTACAACACAAAGTCCTCAACAACTCTTTCTGAATGACCACGGTAAATTTCAAACAGCTGTTTAAGAATGCCCCCTTAGGGCGCCTGGGTGGCTCAGTCGTTAAGCGTCTGCCTTCGGATCAGGTCCTGATCCCAGGGTCCTGGGATCGAGCCCCACATCGGGCTCTCTGCTCAGCGGGGAGCCTGCTTCCTCCTCTCTCTCTGCCTGCCTCTCTGCCTGCTTGTGATCTCTGTCTGTCAAATAAATAAATAAAATCTTTAAAAAAAAAAAAAAAAAGAATGCCCCCTTAGGACAGGTCAATGGCTAAAACTCAGGAAAAGCAGAAATCAGAAAATGCCCAATTTTCCAGATTACATAAAAAATCATATATATAACATTTAATAATCATGCATTGAACAATTATTATGCCTCCCAATAATAAATGCTTTGCCTGCATTTTCTTATTTAAGCTTCAGAACAATCTTATTAGGAATGTATTATTATTTTCCCCATTTTATAAATAAGAGAAGTGAAGCTGAGATAAGATGTGGAATTAGAATTTGCTTAAGGTCACACAGCTAGGAAGTGGAAGGGCTGGGATGAAAACTCAGTTCTATGTGATCCTAAAACACAAGTTTTTGGACTTTACACTTCCTAGATCATCATCCCCCATGAATGTATTAAAATTAAAAGTGACTCATAATGGGGACATACCTGACAGTTTTAGCCTAAGAACATATAAAGCAGGTGGCACAGCTATTCAAATTTCACTAAAGCTTTCATAAGACATCTAATTTCAAGCAGTGAGATATCTAATAACCCTCCATGATAAACAGCATCATGTACCTTTAGGCTACTAAATGAACTGATCTGTTCTATAGGATTATGAACAATGTTGTAAAGAGATGGGGGGAAAAGATGATTTGAGATTTGGAAAAGTGATCTTAAGTTTTCATGCTAGTCATTACTGAGCAAGAGAAGGTTGTTTGTAAAGCCACCCCAAGTTCATGACAATAAAACTCTTCCCATCCTTTCTGGACTAAGGTTTCTGGCCTCTCTTCTCCCTCTCCTGGTTAGCAGAAAAAAGAATGACAAATTACTACAAAGTTTGGGGGAAGATGCTAGGTCATGTGGCCCAGGCCCTTCTATATGTTGCTTTATCTGATCTGCCCCTGCAGAGGAGCGTGCAGTGGTCCGAGCTGCCCGAGAGCAGGTGAGCAGCTCAGCTGCAGATCTACCGTCATGTTACCTGGTCTGTCTTCTATTTCTCTCTTACTGGTTTTTGACTCAAGAAGAAGAAAAGAGGATGTTATTTATCAAACTCTTAAAACTCTAACAATCGGCATTTTAAAACTGGTTTCCAAGAAATCCTAGCTACTAAAACTGAGAATTTATGGAAAGAAGCAGTCGTATTTGAATTATGAAGACTCATCTTTCCTGCCTGAATAGAAGCTGATAGATATTAATGTTCGTTTTATCTGGTTGATCAAGAGAAGTAGGGTGGAACAAAAGACAAATTCTGCTAAGAGGCTAGAGAGAGGTTATTAGAGGAGAGATGCAGAGAAAGATGTTAGGAAGAATTTCCTGCATATTTTGCTCCATCATGTATATGATGCCATCATCGCTCTGAGAGCTAATGGAATGTGTGAAGCAGACATGAGAACCCATCTATGTTTTGCTAGCCCAGATACTGAAGAGATTTTTAAAAATAAAACAATCCGCTCTTCTCTTTTTTTATTTTCCCTAAGGAAAAATGTTGCCATGCATTGAATTTTTTTTCAATGAATTAAAAATATTTTAGAATTATCTCAATTTTATTTTCAGTAAATAGCAATATATATAACTCATAGGCAAAAGCTCCTTGAGGTCTTCAATAACTTCCAACTAGAACTTCAAAGAATCCTAAGAACTTCAAAGAATCCTAAGACCAAAACATATGAGAACCACTGACCTAAATCATGGTTCCATTTCAATACTTCACCTTTAGCATGCATCTCTCGTAGCTACGCAATGCATATTAGAATTGCTTTGAAAGTTTCTATCATTTTCCTAAATCTATACAAAGTTATGACATCCTAGGTCTCTATCATCTTTACCATCTATTTTTCCTGTCTCAATTCTCCTTACTCCTCTTTATATTTATCATACATTTTAATCCACTCAAGAATTTCCTGCCTCTTGGAATCCCCCTTCGGTTTCCCAATCCTCCCAGATCCGCATAAATTCCATGATGCCTTTTACATGGTTACCCTATTTATCTATGCCCCATACAACCTCCTTAGCACACCTGATGTATAATCCCATTCTGTTGTCAATTCATTTTTCCTATGTAGCCCCTTGTATTCAAGTATCTTTTATCCTACTCACTTTTTCCCCACTGTCTCCCTCTTTAGCATATGTATCCATTCCACCTCATCAATACCTTTAGTCACAAATGGAATCTATCACTGACCAATGAACCTGTTCTTTACCTACTCATGAAGTGGGATTTAAAGTGGGATTTAAGTGGGATATATCCCAATTTCCCTAAAAAAACTAAATGTTTATATTTCACCATCTTACATTTCTAACCCATTCACTTGCCTATATATTTATCCAAATGAATTAAGACTATTCAGAAAAAATATATGCGACCTACAACAATACCATATACCAAAAGGTATGTAATAATGCAAAATTCCATTTATCCACAATGACTGAAAAAGGTACATTTTAGTTAACATAAAATGTTAATTACAATTGACAGATAAGCTAATAAGGAATTATAATGCTATAAAATAGCATTTTAAAATAAATAGTTTTCAGAACACAAAACTCTACTGAGTTTCACCTAACACTTCTTTTAAGATTTAGAAGGCAGGGATGCCTGGGTGGCTCAGTTGGTTGAGCGGCTGCCTTCGGCTCGGGTCATGATCCCGGTGTCCTGGGATTGAGTCCCGCATCGGGCTCCTTGCTCGGCGGGGAACCTCCTTCTCCCTCTGCCTCTGCCTGCCTCTCTGTCTGCCTGTGCTCGCTAGCTCTCTCTCCCTCTGTCCCTGACAAATAAATAAATAAAATCTTTAAAAAAAAAAAAAGATTTAGCAGGCAAAGGCATGTCAGATCTTCCAGTGAACATCAGGATACAGAATTAAAACATCTCCAAGGGCACAGTCTTTTACTTCCTTTTATATGCTGTAATGCAACTGGCAGCGACTTGGGCACATAAGACAGTCATAAATACTTGCTGAATTTCATATTATCATTTTGTCACTTAAACTCTTAAGAGTGAAATGCACAATATATCCCCCAAAACAACAGAAGGAAATCCAACTTTCTTTAAACTTTCACTGACTTCAATTCTAGGTCAAAAGAGAGTTACCATACTTGCTTTTTTTTTTTTTTTTTTTTTTTAATATACTTGGTTTTTGATGATGAACCATTTTCATCTTTTGAGATAAAAGACTCATATCTAAAATAACGGCAACATAACTAATTTTTTGGCTTATTATTTGGCAAGGATTGGAACATATGGGAAAAGAACAATCAAGCTTAGTCCAGAATATTTAAAATGATTGTTAGGAGTCTAAATATCTTGGCTGGAACAAAAGCTGCTTATGAAGAGCCATGAATATGTGGCCCGTGATATCAAACAGGCAATGGTGAGAAAATCCAATGGCAGCAAGGAGAAAATATACCAAAGTACACAAAGAGAATACAAAGTAATTGAATCACGCTACTGTGTACCAAACCAATTGCTTTACAGAACAAAGTTTTGAAAAATAAAAGCCAATGTTAAGATTTTTAACAGAGAACCAGAAATCATAAAAAGTTACACCTGAAAAAATAGCCAAATACAAATTCCAGGACCAAAAAAACAAAATAACCTAAATTAAGGATTCATCAATGGACCAGTTTAATATATCATATAATGCTAAGGAGAGCATCAGCAAAGGGGAAACCACTCAGAATAAAGCCAAAGAAATAGGAGAATGAAAATACAGAAGAGAAGAGAAAAGATATAAAGTTTATAGTAAGAAAGTATATTTTGCATTTAGTTGGGAGTCCCAGATTTAGAGGAGAGAAAGGATAGAGGCAATATTTGAAGAGATTTGAATTTTGAATTTTCATTCTATATATTTAACAAGCTCAGTGTATTTCAAAGCAAACTCACTAAAAAGATATCCAAATCTCAATACAAAGTAAGTACAAAAAAAACCACAAAGAGAAAGTTCTATGGAGTAGCCACTGAAAAAAATACAAGTTACATCCAGAGAAAAGCAACAGTTAGAATCAGTCTTCTTTATAGCAATGCACAGAAACAGTCAAATCCTTTTTAAGCTGTGTTTATTCCAACAAAGCAAGGCTGGTTTAACATTTGAGAAATCAATATAATTTACCACCCGAATAGAATAAAAGAAAAATCATGATTATTTCAAGAGAATCATAACATGAGGAGAATCTTCATGATAAAAACAAAACAAAACCTCTTACAAACTAGAAGGGACAGAAGAGCTAATAAAATTTATCTCCCAAAACCTACAGTGATCACACTTAATAATGAAAGCTTTCCTTTGCAAAGAGGAATCAGAGGTTGGCTGTTATCATTATGTCCACTATCCTGGTACTGTTAGCTAGTTCAATAAGGCATACATGATGTCAAAGGTATAATGATTAGAATGAAAGAAACAAAAGCCATCAACATGTGGTATGATTTTGTACATAAAAAATATAAAAATTAAGACCCTTATAAGATCTCAACTTTGTCTTTCCATATATACATACCTATATCAGACATGTCTTTTGTAATCACAACAACAAAAAAATTAAGTGCCTAGAAATAAATCCAGAAAAGATAAGGACCTACATAGAAGACAGTTATTGAGAGACATCAAAACAAAAATGGAGAAATACTCCATCTTCATGGGTTAAAAGACTCAATATCATAAAGATGTCCATTATCCCCAAATTTATCAGACTCCACAGAACCCCAATTAAAATCCAACAGGTCTGTGTGTATAAAGGGGATAGCTGGAGGCAATCTGACAAGCTAACTCTATATGGAATGTCAAAAATCCAGGAATAGTTAAAATATAAAGCCTTGGAAAGAAAGAATGGTTTTAGAGCAAGGATAAATAGAATAAGAGAATGAAATGGGCTGAGAAACAGAGCCACACACATATCGTCAGCGATTTCTGGCAAGGGAGCAGAATATGAGAAAAGATGATCTTTTCAAAGGGTATTACTGGGACAACTGAATATCCACATGGAAAGAAATAAAACTGGACTCCTACTGTACTGTACATGATACACACAAATCAAATCTGATAGAGTAAAAACAATGAAAATTTTAGAATATGGGAAAATATCCTCACGACTCAGAACATAAACTGACTATACTAAAATTGAAGCTGTGAAAAGACAAATTCACAGAAGGGAAAAGATATTTGCAACACATAAGTGGCTCATACACTGAACTATAGAGACAATAAATACAATTTCAACAATAGATCAATAAGAAAAATATAGAAGAAAAATGAGCAAGAGACATGAACAGATACTTCATAAAAGAGGAAACACATGTGGCCAATAAACTTCTGGAAAGATTCTAACCTTACTGTTTCAGGGAAATGCATATTTAAAAGGCAGTAAGATAACATTTCACATTTATAAGAATGGCTAAAAATTAAAAAAAAAACAAAAATACCAAATATCGAGTATAGGCTAGGCTGTGAAATAACACAGCTATAGAGGAGCTCGGCTACTTGGCAAACAATTTGATGTTATCTGCCAAAGCTGAAAATACAATTATTCTATGGCTCATAAATTCTAATCCTATGTGTTTTTCCTAGAAAAATGCACAAACATGTACATTAGAAGACACAGAGAGCTTCACACATTATTGTAATGCTCCCAAACTGAAAATAATCCACATGTTTTTCAACATTAAAATGGATAAGTTATAGTATACACATTCAATGGAGTATTACGTAGCAATGAAAACCAACAAGCCATAATATGAATGGATGTGCCAAACATCATGTTGACTAAGGGAAGCCAGGCACAAAATAATACACATTATATGATCTGTTATAAATCAGTTTAAAAGAAAAAAGTGATATTGCATATGACTTGAGGTGTTGTCACCCAAAAGGGGCACCTGGAAGGCGAAGACTTTTGGAGCAGAACCACTGACATTCCATTTCTTGACCTGAGTAGTGGTTACACAGGTTTGCATCCATTTATCAAAGTTGTTCTCTTACGTTTTATGCACTTTTCTGTATATCTGTTCCACTTCATATCAAAATGGCTTAAGGAAATTAAACTAAATAGCTTACCCCGAGACTAGCATCTGCCCATTATGAGAAAAAGCACAAGCCAGAACAGGAGCACAGTGCCCACTCAGTGTACTTTTATATTTTAATTCAAAACCTGCAAATAACAAGGCAAGAAAAATTAGCAAGCTGATTGTGCTTAGAATTTATTTTTAAGTCAAAACTATTTCACTCATTTATTTTAATAAATTATCTTTAAGTGCCTAAAGAATGAAAAAATGAAAAAAATCTTCATGCAACTCACGTATTGGAATGCAGTGTGATTAAGTGGTTTCCAATGTTCAGTAATGGGTAAAGAAAATGGTGCACACAGCAAATGTGGAGGGATTATAATGATCAAGTACTTTTAAAATCTTAAACTCTATAAAATACATAAAAATTTAACATTTTAAGCTAATCTAAAATTTTAAACTATTGGGGCGCCTGGGTGGCTCAGTGGGTTAAGCCTCTGCCTTTAGCTCAGGTCATGATCTCAGGGTTCTGGGATCAAGCCCCGTATCGGGCTCTCTGCTCAGCGGGGAGCCTGCTTCCCCCCGCCACCCGCCTGCCCCTCCACCTACATGTGATCGCTGTCTATCAAATAAATAAATAAAATATTTAAAAAAATAAAATTTTAAACTATTAAGATAATCTTGGCATTTAATTTTTTAAAAAATATAAAATACATATTGGGGTGCCTAGTTGGCTCAATGGAGCATGCGACTCTTGATCTCAGGGGCATGAGTCTGGGCCCCATGCTGGGCATGGAGCCTACTTAAAAATAAAATAAGTATTAAAAAATATATATATACACAAGTATATATACACATATACCAATTGCCTGAATACCTAAAAAGAATCAAATTCCCCCAATACGTAAACAAAGATCAGTTTTTATTTTTTTAATTTTTTAAAAGATTTTATTTCTTTGACAGAGAGAGAAAGAGAGATAGCATGTGCAGACACAAGCAGGGGGAGCAGGAGAGGGAGAATCAGGCTCCCCACTAAGCAGGGAGCCCAATGCGGGGCTCAATCCCAGGACTCTGGGATCATGACCTGAGCCGAAAGCAGATGCTTAACCCACTGAGCCACCCAGGCACCCCACAAATATCAGTTTTTAAAATCTGATATCAAGAAAATATCTTCTCATTCCATAGATAAAAAATAATCAATGATAATTTATACATCCTATAATTCCAATTATAACTTATAATACTCCAACAAAGTACAGTAACACTATACTCCCGTTTGTGCTTTCTGTAATCACTGAAAAGAAATATCACAACTATTTTAAAGCTAAACCGAAGGAATTCAATAGTTTTTCATAACAACCTATAAAAATTACTATTAAGAAGTTGACCTGAGACAAAATAAGTGAAAGCTATCAATTTCTCAGAATAAAAACTTTTTTAAAGCATTAATTCCTCTTAAGATAACTGCATTTAATTAAACAAAAAGGTCATTAGAGTAGGTAAAAGCTTCAACAAATAGAAAAAAATCTATTATTGTTACTAAATACACACACTTTATTTCTATTCATAATAGGAAAAAAACATGTATTTTTATCTGGGAGAGGAAATGTAGTCCATGAAAGCACTATGAACATACAGATCAGGAGCTGGCACAATCAATCGAAGTTGAGTTGTAAACCACATGAAGACCAATAAAACTTGCAATACCGCCATAGGCTGTATTCTCAAGTGTAAGATCCATAAGTCTATATACTCCTCCCTAACAAATAAGCAATTTAAAAAATTAGATGCAAATGATGATAAACACTTTATAAAAAGGCTTTAATGGTAAACTTAAAATAAAAAGTCTAAACGGTGTTCAAACTTAATGGTTTAACAGCATAAACCATTAGATTTTTGAACAATTATTAAAGACATATTGAGAACATCCAATATATGACTATATTCATGGATTCTCATTAAGAATTTTACTTTGGCAGGAGTAAAAAGACAGGATTGACCAACGAAAGCACCAGGTCCTCACCAGTATGTCATTGAACATATTTAAAAGAATGACTAAATATAACCTAACAGGCAATAAATTAACTGAATTTCCACAAAGAGAAATTTATTTTAATAAAATAAATACTTACTTCCTGATAACGGGCCATTCTCTATGCACTGGTATAATGACAAAGATTTTCTCCTTGATCAAACTCTAGCTAGGCTCTTCTGAGCCCTCTTCTCAACTAAGGCCCTGAGTTTAGCTTATAAAGACTTAACATTAACCTAGTTTCTGACAGCTCAAGGCTGCAGGCCTAGGATAATCCTAGCCCCCTTAAAGTACCTGCCTGAGAAAACTCAAGGCTGCCAATAGAATTTGCTGTTCTTTCCAGCCAGAACCTGATGATAGGACCCCTATCTCCCACTCTCTGGGAGAGTAGGAGCCTAATCTGCCTAGGTGCCAGTTAGCAAACCCAGATGAGTTTCGCATAGCCCCTATCCTTCCTGTTTGTAATTTTTCACTTCTCTGACTCTACAGAGCCCCACTGACCTCCCCTCCTTATTCCTCATTCTCCCTTCAAAATGCCAAGTCACCTCTGTATAAACTGAAGCTAAGTACTGTTCATGTTTGACTCTCTCCCAATTGCAATAGTATACTACTCGTGAAAATCTGTCCTTATATTTTAGTGTCCAGCTTTGTTTCTCTTTGACAATAACTGTAAACAACAAGATGTAGTTTGTAATTTAACTGAAGCTTATTAGGTAACAACAAAGAATCTTTTTAGGCATCTGAAGCAAGATGGCCAATTGCCCATGTAATTTCAGAGTTCCCATTAAAATGATAGTGAAAGAATTAATAAAGATATAAAAGCACATCAATGAAGAGAATGGAAAGAGAGGCGTCAGCAATCCAGAAACTGAAGCCAGTTTTGGTAAGGCAGAAAGCAAAATAACTGGTGAGGAAGTACAGAGGAGTAATAGCTCAGAGTGCAAAGGGAGGGGTGACAGCCCAGAAGAAAGTTAATCTGCCCTAGAATACCCCAAAAGACTTATCAACAGCTGGGGAAAAGGAAAATCAGGAGGACACAGATATCAACCTGAAAACAAAAAAGTTAGCAACAAGTCTATTGATAGAACAGTTGGTGTCCACCTCCAATCCTTCCCTCATCCCATCCACAGCATGTTGCACAAAAGCCAGATGCTTCTCTCTAGGCAAAACATTTCTAGGGGAAAAGAATGGCTTTCTGGGGAGCTTTCTGGCAGCTCCAGGGCAATTCTCTAAGCCCCTGAACCGCTCCAGTCAGGGCCAACAACCTGCTTCCTCACCCTAAAGGGAAGCCAGCAATAGCAAACCACTATGTGCACAGAGCTTCTAAACATCTTATTATTGCCTAATTCTTAAATGTCAATGGAATACAAGGATCACCAGAATTTGAAGAAGTTTGTAACCATATGAAAGAGAAAGATCAGTGTAAACAAATAAAAAAAAAGATTCAAGAGCAAACAAGGATAATCAGGAAACAGAAGGGAACAACAAAACAAAAAACCTCTAACTGGTATCCTGAGTTTTGAGTTGACCTTGCATTCATAAAATAAAAGGAGGACACGGAGAAAAAAGAAACAGAGAAGAAGATGAACTTATTGAAATTGAAAATATGATGGAATAAAAAACACAAAAGGTTAAAAGATGAAGTTAAGGTGTGTTTCCTGAAAGTATGGAAAAGATAAAGAGAGAAATGTGGTGGGTGGGTGACACAGGGAAAGAAATCAAGGAGGTCCAACACTCAATTAATGAGAATTATTAAAAAGAGAAGAAATGGGGAAGAAATTATTAAAGAAATAACTTAAAGGTTTTCCGAACCTTTAACTTAAAAGTTTTCCGAAAATGAACAATGTGAGTTTCTTGACTGAAGGATCACCTGAAGGAACAGTGCATTACATGGAGGAAAGACCTCCCCCACACTGCCAAAAAATAGTCACCACAGTGAAAAAATTTTAAATATGGTGGAAAAACAATACTTATACAAACAGAAAACCACCAAGAGTTGCAAACAGATAAAGTGTAAAGTGGTTTTTCTGGTGAGAAGGAATGTGTGTGGCGGTAGCAGGGAGGTCATTATCAGCTGTGAGCATCCAATGACTAAATCATGTATATGTACGTCACTGCTCTGACTAAAAATTATTAATACATACTTTATAATACTTTAAGATATCCAGAGTTCCTTAAGTGAAAAGATGAATTAAAACAGAAATTCTATCTGATTCACAATTTTAGAGAACTACTGGTTGAATACACACATACATACCTAAGACATGGGTAAAAGAAACTACCCAAATTTTGATCTGGCAATCCTGACCACATGAGGCCAATCGAAAAAACTGAAGACCTTGCTCTCCATCTAAAAATGTAAATTTGTGAAAAATAAATACACAAGAATTGGTAAAATATTTAAAACAAAAAATTTTCAATTTCTTATATCGAGATCTGTTAACTCTATTCACTTAAACCATATTCAAAAGTGGTATTAACTAAACACAAACCATAGAATGAAATGCTAATTAAAGAATTTATTTTAAACAAGGTGCATCAAAGGATTATAACCCTGGCCACTGAACTTACTACAACAACTCGCCTTTTTATTTCCTTCCACTAAGAATGTAACTCAAGGGTATGGGCCAATATTGAGCTACTAAGCCTGGGCCATCCTTCAACCCCATCTTAGAGTCTATAAGGCTAGCACTGATGGGAAAAATAAGGAAGAAAAGTTATGAGTGTTCAACATTTAATTATTCCCAACTTTTTTTTTTTTTTTAAAGGATATACCCATTTCTTAAAAGCTTAGTCTATAATTCACATGGAAAAATAGAGATTTCCCCCCCCTTCGGCTGAATCAAGACAAAGGCTGGAATTTTAAATCCAAAATAACATTAATTCGGTCTATTTTATTTGGTAGAAATTACACAAATCAAGGAAAGTAATCAGTAAATTTGGTGTCACAAAAAACCCACTAGTTTTTAATGCTGAGATAATTTCAGTGTATAATTATATACACACTAGACAAGTTCCTAAATATTTGTAGCTAATGTATATATTGATATCATCAAGTCAATTTTACATGAGTCCCACCTAACTTCACAGATACAGTTCATCAAAGGAAGTTTTGGCACCGATACATACTAAGATACAACTATGTACATACACAGGGGAGGCTTATTTGAAGTGATTTTTACCTGAAATCTAAAGGATAACTAACAGTGAACCAGCTGAAGGGTCCATATGGTAAAATGCTTGGAAACATCTTAGAAACATTCAAGGAACAAAAGGAGGCCAGTGTGGCAAGAGAATGTCTGAGACCAAGTGTGCATTGAGAGGAGGCAGGCAAACAGGCAAACAATGTGTCTGGTACTTCTAGGCTTTGTGTTTTGGATCTGGCATTTTGTACCTTACCTTAATTTTATTTTAATCAGCCACTGCTGGGTTTGAAATAGGGGAGTGCCAAAACCATCCTGTCCACCTCTGGACTTGAGCTGTCCAGTAAGGTAGTCACTAGCCACATGTGGCTACTGGACACTTGAAATATGGCTAGGACAAATTTAAATGTGACATAATATACACACCAGATTTCAAAAACCTAGTATCAAAAATAGTGAAATACCTTATGTGTTACTATCAATTATTGAAATATTTTATAGATGAGTAAAATTTTATCATGAAAATTAATTTCACCTACGACTAAAAAGTCTTAAATCTACAATGTAGCTCAAATTATATTGCTAATAGGATAGAACTGGTGGTGGACTAGGACTTGAGGCAACAAAAGCTGAACTTCATCCTACCACACAGGATGAAATAGAAGAGAGCTTCCCAATTCACCGTTCTCTATTTAAAACAAGAGTCTATCTATATTCAGTAGCTTGTATTTCTTCTTTTAAAAGCTAATTGTGGGGGCGCCTGGGTGGCTCAGTGGGTTAAGCCGCTGCCTTTGGCTCAGGTCATGATCTCAGGGTCCTGGAATCGAGCCCCGCATCCGGCTCTCTGCTCAGCAGGGAGCCTGCTTCCTCCTCTCTCTCTGCCTGCCTCTCTGCCTGCTTGTGATTTCTCTCTGTCAAATAAATAAATAAAATCTTTAAAAAAAAATAATAAAAAAAATAAAAGCTAATTGTGTTGTCAAACATCTTATTTTATAAATTTAGCTTTTGGAAGATTAAATTAGTAAACTGAAAATTTAGCTTCTGTTTCCAATTTTTTAATTTCACATTTCTCTTTGAAGATCAATATACCGTATTTTAAAAATCCACAGCACAATCAATAGGGTGAGGTCCTCTAAATTACCATATTTAAGGAATCCAGATCTACTATACAAAGTTGAGTCATTCCCCAATGTATAAATAACCTGATTTTCCCTTATGATATTTCATGATTTCATTTTAATCAAATAAAGAACAAGAATGATTCCTCAATAGGAATGAATTAAAAGGACTTCTCATTTATTAAAGATGAAATGAAAATGAATAAAAGAATTAAAAGTCGTACACAAATTACAAATGGGAACTACTAGCGCTTTAAAGATTAAAATAACTAACCAGTAAATGGCTGTGAAGAAAAATCACAGCAGGTAATTCCAAGATCGTGTGCTTTTTCACTATGTAGACACCTCATTTTATCATCCCACACTGTTAAATCTCCACATGAGGAGCCAGTGACAAAGAGGTTTCCATTCGGAGAAAATGCACAGGCCACCAAGGAGCCATCTTTAACACTACCGCATCTGAAATAAAACCAAAAAAAGGGCAGGGGGTTTCATTTATTTTGGAATATCTCTTACTTTATATTACAATTTTTAACAGCAGCTTACTATAGTAAAAACAGGAAAAATGGCTAATAGAGAACTAGAAAGGGCAACAGATGTCTATAGAAATATCATATGCTATGAACTAAGACATGCTTTTCCAAAAAACAGGTTTAAACATTATCTTGAGTAATGTATTCAAGCCTAAGCTATATAGATCCAAACCAAAGTCCATGTAGCTTCATGTTTTTCCATATGGCAAGTCTGTATGAACGCATTAAAATCTATGAAACCTAACAAAAAAAGCTCTGACAACCAAAATATCAACTAAAGTTATACATTTTTAAAAAAACTACTTTTATTGGAAAACATGTTATTAGGTCAAAAGTACTTTCAACTTTTGTATTAAAATCACCAAGAAGCATAACCTTCAAATATAAAATAAATATAAACTAGAAATATAAATTCTTTATGAAAAGAAAATGCTGTGAACAAGTTAAAATTATCTTGGGAAGATAAGGAGGCAATGTGCTGACAGTATTAATTTTAATTTTCTCAATTAGGAAAAATAAATTGGTAAAAGCCTAACAATTAGTGCAGGGTCCCATCCAGTGCTACTGCAGTGTTATCTTTTTACAGCAGCATACATTAGGGAAGTAATGGCAGAGAGGCAGAATTCAACACCTGATAAGTGAAAAAGAAAATTTCTTAGTTGACAGCTATATTTCATTCATATAAAAAAACTTGAACGATTTCTTCTTTCTGAGCTGTCTCTTTAAATGGTTCATTAACGCCACTTAAAACACATCACCTTCTTCAACCCACAGACCTAATTCTGATGAGCAACAGTTGTGCTCTGAATGATCTAAGGACAGGAGAAAGTGTATTGGGCTATTTCACTTGGTAACATTTAAAAGTTTATGGTGTTTAATGTACTTAATGTCACTGAACTGTACACTTAAAAATTATTAAAATGGTCAACTTTATGTGGTATATAGCTCACCATAATAGTCATAAAAGTACATAGATTTCATGTTGGCAAGTTGCAACAGAACATTACCAGTTTAAATTAATTGATGTATTTTCGTCTAAAAGGAGTTTTTCAGGTGGTTTTTTGTTTTGCTTTGTTTTAATGACAACACCACACTAATCACAAGGTTCCTTTTTCTGGGGTTGATCATTTCCCTAGGTAGAATCCCAGTCAGGAAACAGCTGTGTTTCTCAGGAGAGACTTACCTACCATTACTCTATTACTGCAAATGCTTGAGTCACAAGTGACAAAAATAAATCCTAAAATTACTGAATCTTATTCAAAAGACTGTTTTCTTCATCTAGCTCTTAAAGTAAAAATCCATAAAAGTCTAACAAGATTAACGTGTATTTTACAAGAGAAAGATTGGAGATTTAAAACTCTCAGGGCTAAGCAAATCTACTACAAAAACCATAAAAACATTTGTTTTTATGACCTTCAGAAGACAGGTCAAAATGCCTTTCCTTGCGATTTCGGAAAATTATCTGGTCCTTAAAGTCATCAAAATATTTCTCTCTTTCTTTCTCTTTCTTTCTTTCTTTCTTCCTTGGCAAACTTGTTAATAGGGTTAAAAACGGAAAGGGTTTAAATATTCATACCTATATAACTTGTATGACTGGGCGTTCCATAAAACAACTGTTCCGTCAGCTGCACCTGATACCAAACAAGTGGAGTCTGGGGAAAACTGGCAAACCCTCACGGGGCTACCAGTGGGCTGTTCCATCACTGCCAAAGTCTCCCCATTCTGAGTATTCCATAGGACAGTGGTACCGTCTGTTGAACAGGAAGCCAAAACGTGGCCTGAAGGGGAGAAACAGCAGCAGTGGACAGCATAGGTGTGAAACTTCAATGGCGAGTGGGGCAGCTCGGTAAAGTCACTTAGGGAGTACAGGCGAATTGTTTTGTCCAAAGAGCAAGTAGCCAAGAGGGAAGAGGAGAACGCACAGCAGTTGACATCATCACCGTGGTCGGCTAAGGTGTGAATTAGTTTCACCATATTCTTTATTCGAAGTAAGATGTCCTGCAATTTTTAAATAAAGGTTACTTCATCTTTAGAGTCAAATAAATGCAACTCAAATCCGTAGAAAAGAGTCAAAATCAATTTAAGGATTTGCTCAGTGAAAGCTCCTACATTCATATTTTTAAAGGACAAACTATTGTACCTGAAATAAGAATAATTTGGAGAGAAAACACCGATAAGACCATAAACTCTAACGATAATCACAGTCACACCTGACACACCAATAAATTTCAATTAACTCCTGAGAAAGAACGCTGTCAAATAACGTCAAACTGATTTGACACTGAACATCCAAAACACTGGGTGTTTATTTCACCTCTGAAGCCCTTCCCTTAACTAATTATTTCTCAAAAATGTCTCACTCCAGATCTGCTAATCCCAACTCAAAAAGATTTTCCACTCTTAAAAAACTGTCTCAGCAGCTCCTTTCACAGAATGGAGCCAAGGAGACAGCTCTGCCTTTCAGATGCATTAACTGTACCTTTCACTCATAAAAACTAAGAAATGGTTTCATTCAAAATTTCAGTGGCAGTGCTGCAAGCTCCTATGTCCTGGTGTGCCACCTTGTCTGATAACGAATAAAATGATAGAAAAGATTTGAGGTGAAGAACTAATTTAATAAATCCAAGGACACCAAGAGAAGGAAACCAAAGAGAAAGAGTGGCAAAAAAATGAACGTAGCCAAACTAAACTTAAGAACAAATTTAAGAATTTAGATTAAAATCCAAACCCTTCCTCAAAGCTTACAAAATACTGTATGTATCTGGCTCTTCGCCACCTACTTCTCAGATCTCAAGTCCTGACCCTTTCCCTTTCCCTCATTTCCTTCCAGCCTGCCTGGTCAAATGGATTCTTAGATCTTGACAAGGCTGTTTCCTCAGGCTGAAATTCTCTTCCCTTTGCTTTTGGGATCCTATTTTTCATTCAGATCTCAACTCCAGTGTCTCTCCTCAGAGAGGGTTTCCCAGTCTAAAACAGCCACCTTCCAGGCTAACATATTACTGTTTCAATCCTCAGTGTAGCAATTACCACGAAGGATGTAATTGTTGTCTCTCCACCACGAGGATGTAAATTCCAAAGGAGTGGAGATCTTGTCCATCTTGCTCATTTCTTTATCCATAGCACATAAAACAGTGTCAGAACCTAATATGCTCAAATAAATATTTGTTGATTTTTTTCCAAACCCACTTGAATTCCACCTCTATCATATATGAACACAATATAAAATTGGAAAATTTAAAATAAAGCTACCAATACTAAAAATAGAAAATTCAGCAGTGGAAAATAATGCAAAACGAAAAAATAATCAGGTCTGAAGGAAGAGTTATACCCTTAGATTGTAATTCGCAATCCCTTGTTGCATTGTTATTTGCAGAATTCTTTACAAATACATGGAAGACAACTATATTCATTGTATCCCAAAACTTCAGCGTTTTTTTCCCCAAACAAACCTCAACAACGTCTAAAAAACAAGCCAAGATAAAACAAAACAAACAAAAAAAACCCACAAAATGTCCTCGTGGATTGTCACCTGTATTACCGCACGGAAAACAAGCAAGATCATGAGGTCTTTTTGAAGAACTCCCAAATCCCAACTGTGCAAAGACACTAGGTAATCTTGCAAACAAACTTCGGCTTCCACACCCCTGTGGCACTCAGCTCCCTTTGCAGTTCCAGACCAAACAGATGGTAAAATAGACACATAATCACTTAATCAAAGTCTGTTTGAAAAGCACTCTCACGCCTAACACCACCTGCCTCGTCGGGGTGCGAGCGTCCATCCACTGAGCCGTCAGGCCGAAGAGTCAGTCCCTAGGCTGGTCAACTCGCCAGTTGTCAACACACTCATCCCTATTTAATCCAAAGCAAACCGGAAATGTGCCCCAAATCTTCCAACATAAAGCCCCGCGACTTACTCCCCCGCACGCAGTGACCCCCGCGTGCAGTGTACCCCACTCTTATAGTCGGCCGGCCCTCAGCGAACTGAGCCACCGGGGCAGGCGGACGGACAGTTGCCGGGGAGCCGGGCCTTCCGGGGCGGCGGCATCCGATTCGGCCCAGCTGGAGTATCCACGCAACGCCCGCAGGGCCGCCCAGGGCTCTGGGCCCCGGCCCTGGGCGCATCACCGCGCCCCGCTCCCCTCCTAGTTCTGGCCGGCCCCCGTCGCGCGCTTCGAACCAGACTTCGAGAACCAGACCCCGAGTAGGGAGGCTCCGCGAGCTGAGCCTAGCCGTGCTTTCCCACCTGCCGCCGCCGCTGCTCAACCGGCGCACGGACGCGGCCACGTCCACCTCCAAGACCCAAGCCGCGCGGGATCCACCCTCAGGTGCCCCCAGGCGCGCGAGGACCACGTGACGCGCAGGTGAGGCGGGCGGGGCTGGCAACCGCGGAAACCCGCAAGAAAGAAAACAGGCCCCGCCCCCCGGACACGCCTCGCTCCAGGGCGCATGCGTGGCCTCCCACCCTCAGCGGCGGGTGTCTCTTAGTACTGGCCTTAGATCGACCTGAGTTCGGTTTTGGGAAGAGCGTTTATTCGCAGTTTTTTCCCAGCTGGGGAAGCTGAAGTCCCAAGGCTCAGCAAGTGCCTGAAATATGGTTTTAAAGGTGACATTGTATCCACTCTCTGGTTATTGCAGCTCAGGGTTTTTTGATTCTCCTTCCTCTCTGGTATTTCTCCCCTGGATTCTGTTCTCTAGCCTCCATGATTGCCCTTTTCTGTTCAGGCTAGCTCTACCCTCAGCCGTCCATAATCTGGTGTTTTCTGCCATCTTTGTGCTAAGGTTTCCCATCTCTCTTCAGGGCGGTCCGCTCACCCCTGAGCCCCAGAGCCCTTTTCACTGGACAGAAACCAATTCCCAGGTACAGAAAACAAGCAGGTGGTTGCCAAAGGTGGGGCATGGGCAAAATAGGGGAAGGGGATTAAAAGATTAAAATTTCCAGCTATGAAATAAAACGCGGGGAGACAATGTACAGCATAGGGAATATAGTTAAAATATGTGACAAATTTGTATGGTAGCTAGATTTATGGTGATCACTTCAAAATGTATATAAATGTTGAATCATTGTGTGAATAACTGGAACTAATATAACGTTGTATGCCAACTACACTTAAAAAGCCCACTCAGAGGTAATATTTCCTTTTAGTCTTTCACTCAAATAGATACCAATAATTTTACAAAAAAGCCCTGCGAACTGTCTTTTTAAACTTAAACTTACATCCTGAGTATTTTCCATGTCTGAGATTTCTCCAGTAGCTTCATTATTCCCTGCATAAATCCACACTTCCAGAATCATACCATAATTTAGTTAACATTTTCCCCGTTGGATGGTTTTTTACATATTTTTGTGATTATAAATAATACTGGATTAGATGGCTTTGTACATAAATCTTTATCCACATTCATGAACATTTACTAATTAAATTGTTAAATAGAAATGGAGGGGCGCCTGGGTGGCTCAGTGGGTTAAGCCTTTACCTTCAGCTCAGGTCATGGTCTCAGGGTCCTTTGATCGAGTCTGGCATCGGGCTCTCTGCTCAGCGGGGAGCCTGCTTCCCCCTCTCTCTCTGCCTGCCTCTTTGCCTACTTGTGAAATAAATAAATCTTTTTAAAAATTTTTTAAAAATAGAAATGGAATTACTGGACATAAGGGTGTAAAAATTCCTAATAATTACTGCCGCATTGCTTTTCAGAGGGGTTGTATGGTTTGCACAACATATGGTTGTACCTGTCTCTCTTCATTCTTGACAGACTTGATAATATTTATTTTATCTTCACTAATTTGATGAGCAAATTTGTATAATTTGTTATAATATTGTAATAAGTAAACTATGTAAAAGTAACTCTGCCTACACATGCCAGTCTTTTAGCCCAGAGACCTCTAGGCCCGTATGGTTTCAGGGAAAGGCAAGTTTAGAGAGAAGCCTTCTTGTGGCTGGTCTCTAGTCTATGGATTTGCAATTCATGAGATGATAATTAAAATATCTTGCCAATATAGTAGAGAAACATTTTAAGAATGTGTAGAGATCTTTGATCACATAAGTGAGCTGGTTATCTTATTTTACACAACAGATAGAGTATCAAAATAGTTGGAACTTGAACTTAGAATCTTAAAGATTCATATTTTATGCATTCTTTGCTTTAATTATATAACTGTGAAAAAATTATATAACTGTGGTCAATAATTAATCCTATTTTATCTTTACTTTCCAATTGTTCTTTGTAATAACATCAGCTGGGGGAGAGGAAGTGGGACAGGGAGAAGCAGACTCCCCTTAGAGAAGGGAGCCTGAAGCGGGGCTCCATCCCAGGACCCTGGGATCATGACTTGAGCTGAAGGCAGATGCTTGACCAACTAAGCCACCAAGGCACCCCAAGTTTCATGTTTTTTTTATTACACAAGAAAGTATGACATGGGCACCTGGGTGGCTCAGTGGGTTGGTGCCTCTGCCTTCGGCTCCAGTCATGGTCTCAGGGTCCTGAAATTGAGCCCCGCATCAGGCTCTCTGCTCAGCGGGGAGTCTGCTTCCCCCTCTCTCTCTGACTGCCTCTCTGCCTCCTTGTGATTTGTCTGTCAAATAAATAAATAAAATCTTAAAAAAAAAAAAAAAGAAAGTATGACAGACACTGATGTCCCTTTTGGACAGTTCTCCTGGGGACAATTCTTCAGAAGCCCCGCAGCAGCTTTTGTCTCATGTGTAACTGCTCAGAATTGTATCACATGCCATATGTTAAGCAATCACTTTCAAGAGTAATGGAATTGCCATTAATTAAGATTTACCCTCCTGAAGCTGGAAAAGGACCCACTTTCCCCTGAAGCATATGGTCAACCAACATCTACTAGAGTAGGTGGAAGGAAATCAGGAGACAAGACAGCTACTGCATACATTAAAGTATTTTCCATGTGGAAAATATCTATATAATAGAAAGCTATTTAACTCAATAGATGTTAAAGTAAGCCACATCTCAATTGTTATGCCTCAATCTTTAATCCTTCTTAAATAGCGTTATTCAGTATATTCACCAGTTAATATTTACCAGCTAAATTTACCATACTTGGTTAGGTCTTTTTTTTAAGACTTTTTTATTAGAGAGAGAGAGCATGCCCTCACATGATAGTTTTGAATGGCTGAATAGAATCTGTTTTTAAAAAGTCATTCTTATACTAAAAAGAATTGAGATTTGCTATAATGAAAATATTCAGAAAAGTGTATTACAAATGCTAAAAGCAATATTTAAAAAGGAGTTGTAAACATATTTTAAGAATTGGAGGAATCCCTTGGGGCGCCTGGGTGGCTCAGTGGGTTAAAGCCTCTGCCTTCGGCTCAGGTCATGATCCCAGGGTCCTGGGATCGAGCCCCGCATCAGGCTCTCTGCTCAGCAGGGAACCTGCTTCCTCCTCTCTCTCTCTGCCTGTCTCGCTGCCTACCTGTGATCTCTATCTGTCAAATAAATAAATAAAAATCTTAAAAAAAAAAAAAGAATTGGAGGAATCCCTAGAATAAGTATACAGCCTCTCAAAACATTATACTGTTTCCATACAAACCTATGTTGTATGCCTCATTATAATAATGCCTCATTATCCTTTGGTGATCTAATGAACTCACTGAGCTTTCTTTTCACTTCAGAACCCAAGATATATTCCCAGTTGGCTCTAAGCCTTAGGCCTCTATCATTCACTACCGAATTCTCCCTCAAGATTCACCATATTCTTTGATATCTACTACCATGATTATTAGGGCTGTTTTTTCATTAAAGGACATGGTAAGGATTCTGTTTGGGGAGGATTAGAGTACCCTTAGAAATCAAGCTTGATACTTAGTTTAAAATTTAATTAAAATCTTTTTTTTAAAGTTAATAATGGGGGCACCTGGGTGGCTCAGTCAGTTAAGAGACCAACCCTTGATCTTGTCTCAGGTCATGATCTCAGGGTCATGGCATTGAGCCCACATCAGGCTCCTTGATCAGCAAGGAATCTGCTTAAGGATTCTCTCTCCCTCTGCCCCTTCCCCCTGCTCGTTTGAGTGCGTGCATGCTCTCTCTCTTTATCAAATAAATAAATCTTAAGAAATAAGAAAAAGTTCAAGAATGAACTACATATAACTTATACCTCATAACACTTTTATTTAGTCATCCAAAGACAACAACCCGAATGATTTTCACATGTATGGTCGAGGTAGAGAAATAACAAACAGATCTCAGATACTAATTTTGGTATTGCTTCCCCCTTGATTTATCTTTTTTTTAAAGATTTACCTATTTATTAGAGAGAGAGTGGGAGGAAGGACAAGGGAGAGGGAGAGAGAATCTCAAGCAGACTCCCTGCTGAGTGCAGAGCCCTACCTTGGAGCTACATCTCACAACCCTGAGATCATGACCTGAACTGAAATCAAGAGTCAGCTGTTTAACCAACTGAGACACCCAAGTGCTCCTGCCTTCCCCCTTGATTTAAATGCTAAGGTGCAAAATTCTCTTCCAATGAAGGTCCAGAGGATCCAAATTAGCTTTTCCTTTAACCCTGTATTTAGCCAACTCCTTACCCACCACACTTCCAAGCACTACTTTTGCTATAGTAACTCATAAATCTACGCAAGTCCCAGCAATACCTGAGAATTCTCAATATCTTCTATTCACCTGCATATACCTGAGCTTTTTCCTTCGCAGTATCAGTGCTTCCAGCTAACTAGAGCAAACACAAATGTTTCATCTCCTGAATATCGCTGGCTGAAAATAAAATTGGGTGCAGTTTTTACAGTCCCTAGAAAGCAGATAGGGTTAGAAATGACATGTACATTAAAAAAACAAACAAACACAAAATGCGCATCAAACTTGAAGCTGCTAATATGAGAAGATAAATTGCTTGATACTTTTCAAAACATGGTATTCAAATTCTAAAATCCGTAATAAATTGTTAGTGAAAAACAATACAAATATTGAACACTCATTGGGAGGTAGGGAAAAAGAATCCTTTTTCACTGCTGGTAGGTGTGTAGATTGGTGCAATCATCTGGAGAGCAGTATGGTAACAGCACAGAACGTGTGCATATGCCTAACCTGTGTACATCCTAGAGAAACTTTTATCACACAGTTTGTTTTCTATTGCTGTGTAACAAATTACTCAAAACCAAGTGACTTAAAACAACAATATTTATTATATCATAGTTTCTGTGAGTCAATAATTCAGTAACATATAGAAATCAGTTCCATTGCTACATACTAATAATGAGCTATCAAACAAAAATTAAGAAAATAATCCTATTTACAATTGCATCAAAAAGGGGCGCCTGGGTGGCTCAGTGGGTTAAAGCCTCTGCCTTCGGCTCAGGTCATGATCCCAGGGTCCTGGGATCGAGCCCCGCATCGGGCTCTCTGCTCAGCAGGAGGCCTGCTTCCTCCTCTCTCTGACTGCCCCTCTGCCTACTTGTGATCTCTGTCTGTCAAATAAATAAAAATCTAAAAAACAAAACGAAACAAAACAAAATTGCATCAAAAAGAATAAAATACCTAGGAAGAAATTTGACAAAGGTGAAAAACCTGGAAACCAAATACTACAAATATTGTATTGATGAAAGACACAAATAAATGGAAAGATAAGATATTCCATGATTGTGGATTGGAAGAATTAATATTGTTAAAATGTCCATAGCATATAAAGCAATCTACAGGTTCAGTCAATCCTAGTCAAAATACCAATGGCATTTTTCACAGAAATAGAACAAGCTGAAAATGTGTTTAGAAACACAAAGACCTGGAATAGCCAAAACAATCTTGAGAAAGAAGAACAAAGAGCTGAAGGCATCATGCTTCTGGAATTCAAGGTATAATCCAAAGTGATGGTAATCAAAATAGTACAGTACTGGCACAAAAGCAAACATTTAGATCAGTGGAATTGACTGGAGGGCCCAAAAAATAAACCCATGCATATATGGTCAATTAATTTATGACCAAGGAGGAGAGAATACAAAATGGGGAAGATAGTCTCTTCAATACATGGTTTTGGGAAAACTAGACAACTAGGTGCAAAAGAATGAAAGTGGACCATTATCTATGCCATATATAAAAATAAATTCAAAATGGATTAAAGACTGGAATATAAGACCTGAAACCATAAAACTTCTAGATGAAAACATAGCTCTCTAACATCGATCTTGCAATATCTTATTGGACCGGTCTCTTCAGGCAAGGGCAACAAAAGTTAAAATAAACAAATAGGATTCCATAAAATAAAAAGCTTTTGCATAGTGAAGGAAATCACTAACAAAACAAAAAGGCAACCTATTGCATGGGAGAAGATATTTGCAAGTCATACATCCAAAAAGGGGGTTAATATCCAAAATATATGAAGAATTCACACAACAGAATGCAAAAAAAAAAAAAAAAAGATTTTTTCCAAAGAAGACATATAGATGGCCAATAGCCACATGAAAAGTACTCAACATCACTTATCATCAGGGAAATGCAAATCAAAACAATGAGATATTACCTGACAATGGTTAGATTGGCTATTATCAAAAAGACAAAGTATTGGCCAGGATGTGGAGAAAAGGGAACCCTTGTATACCGTTGGGAATATGAATTGGTGCATCCCCTATGGAAAACGGTAGGGAAGTTCTTAAAAAAAATTAAAACCCACAACACGATCCAGCAATTCTATTTCTGGGTACTTATTTGAAGAAAATAAAAACACCAATTTGAAGAGATATATGTACCCCTATGTTCGTTGTAACAATAGCCAAGATATGGTAGCTACTCAAGTGTCTGTCAACAGATGAATGGATAAAAAAGATAAGGCACACACAAGTATTACTTAGCCATAAAAAACAATGAAATCTTGCCATTTGTGACAACACAGATGGACACAGAGAGCATTATGCTAAGTGAAATAAATCAGGCAAAGAAAGACAAATACCATATGATTTTACTTTTATGTGGAAAAACAAAACAGAAACAGATTCATAGATACAGGAAACACACTGTTACCAGAGGAGAGAGGGGTTGGGGAGGCTGAAATAGGTGAAAGGGGTCAAGAGGTACGAACTTCCAGTTATAAAATAAAGTCATGGGGATGTAATGTACAGCATAGGGAATATAATCAATAATATTATAACTTTGTATCATGGCAGATAGTAGCTACATTTATTGTGCAGATCATTTCATACTGTATAAAAATATCAAATCACTATGATGTACACTTGACACTAATATGTCAACTATCCTTTAATTAAACAACAACAACAACAACAACAACAAAATCCCCAGGAGCGGCTTAGCTGGGTAGTTTTGGCTCAGGATCTTTCGTGAAATTGTAGTCCAGATGTTGGCTGGGGCTTCAGCCAATTGAGCGTTTAACTTGGGCTGTAGGATCCACTTCTAAGATGCAGCAGTCATATGGTTTGCAGGTTGATGCTAGCTATTGGCTGTTCCAGAGCGCCACTAGTGTCCTCATAACACAGTAGCTGGTTTATCCAGAGCAAATGTTCCAAGAAAACAAGGTGGAAGCGGAAATGTATCTTATGACCTAATCTGGGAATTCATAGGCTATCACTCTGCCACATGATGTTGGTCACACAGGCTAAGCCTGATACAGTGTGGAAAAGGATTATACAAGGGCATGCGTACCAGAAAATGAAGGTCCTCTGGAAACACCTTGGATATGTATGACAACATTCACTGCAGTATTATTTGCAGTGAAAAGAAATTGCAAGCAACTCAGGTTTTCATTCTTTCCTTTTTTTTTTTTTTTAATGTTTATTTATTTGAGAGAGAGCATGAGTGAGCAGGGGGTAGGGGCAGAGGGAGAAGCAGCGAATCTCCAAGGACCCTCCCCACTGAACGCAGAGCCTGATCTGGGGCCTAATCCCAGGACCCTGAGATCATGACCTTAGGCAAAAAATCAAGAGCCAAATGCTTAACTGACTGAGCCACTCAGGTGCCCCTTAGTTTTCATTCTTTTTTTTTTTTTAAAGATTTTATTTATTTATTTGACAGAGATAGAGATCACAAGTAGGCAGAGAGGCAGGCAGGGAGAGGGGTAAGCAGGCTCCCTGCTGAGCAGAGAGCCCGATGCAGGGCTCCATCCCAGGACCCCGGGATCATGACCTGAGCCTAAGGCAGAGGCCTCAACCTACTGAGCCACCCAGGCACCCCAGGTTTTCTTTCTTAAGAGAAATTTGAAAGTAAAATGTGGTACATGCCTGTGATGGAATGCCTTGTAGCAGTGAAAAGTAATGAACTGGATTTACATAGTATTTTTTCAACTCAAAAGAAATGGAAAAACAAACTTGTAACATAATGCAACTGATAAATTTTTTAAAAAATTTCTTCTCAATATTTGTAAAGATACATATGTTGCTAAATAAATACAAGAAGGGTTAACTGGAAAGATATATTAAAAATATTTGTATGTGGGGGAAGGAAATTGAAGAGTTGCTGTGAAGAAGTAAAAAAATAAGGGTTTTACAAGAATAACGTGAAGAATGTGACATGAATTGAGGAGAGGGGTTACTTCAGTTTTATATAGCTGAGGTTTAAAAAAAGTTTTTTTTGAAGATTTTATTTACTTATTTGACAGAGAGAGAGTTCACAAGTAGGTAGAGAGGCAGGCAGAGAGAGAGGAGGAAGCAGGCTCCCTGCTGAGCAGAGAGCCAATGCAGGGGGGCCCCCATCCCAGGTCCCTGGGACCAGGACCTGAGCGGAAGGCAGAGGCTTTAACCCACTGAGCAACCCAGGCGCCCCTTTTTTTTCTTTTTAAGATAGAGTAGTAGTATAGCCCATGCAGGTTTAAGAGATCTCACTAAAGCAATTGTTCTAGTAGATAAGGTTCTACTAGTTTCCTGGTGCTGTATTTTTTTTGAGTCATATTCCTGTAGAAGGAAAACCTTGATTCTGTAAAAATACTTCCTTTGTCTCCGTATTGGAATGCAATTCTTTTAACAGAACACAAACTTCTTTCATTACTCAAATGGAAATATTTAAGATACAAATAACCTTGAGAGAGGTAGCCCACAAAAATTTACGGAAGGAGTAAATGATTGATACCAGATTTTCTTGAGGGTGTTTACTGGGAGGCTAAATGAACAGGACTTGAAATTTCCTTAAAGGGAAATGAGGATAGAAGTGATGGAAAAGAGGAGAACAGAGGGGGTACATAAAGTACCGAGGACAGATTAGAGCCTTCATAATTTTGATTTAAATTAGTACTTTTAACAAATTTCATTTTTGGGTTGAAACAAGAAAAAGGGATCATCTTAGATAAAAGCATTTATGTAAGTTAGTTCTTATGAGTTCAAGGTATACCCATAGATAAGTTTTTACTTGTTTAATTTTCACTATGGTTATCAGTTAAATAAATATTAAATTACTCTATACACTATTTCAAACTGATGATTATTTTCTGTGTTTAATAGTAGTGCACTGTTTGGTTATTCTGGTTGGTTACTACTTCAGCGATATTCTAAATGTAATCGTGAGGGCAAGCTAGTGGTTTATAATTTATAGAGCAACTGAAACTAAAATGGAGAAGGTTCAGGTTAAAGCCTAGTTTATCTTAATTAAAGTATGTTGTGTTTTACTTCGGATTGTGTGATAACAGAGGGTCAGGAAAACTTTTTAAATTTGAAGAGAACAATGATACTGGTTTGTTGAAGAAACACCCAACCCAGGGCACTGTGACTGCAAGAGTCATTCACCTAACAAATGATCCACAAATGTATAGTAACAACTGTTACTTAGACCAATTGCCCTTTTCTGATCATGCCCACTTCTGGAGCAGCTATCCCTGCTGAGTAGCAATGAAGACATGGGGCCAAGGAGCCCATACTGACCAGGCTTTCCTTTTTCCAGAGATATCTTATTTATTGTTAAAAGAAAATTATCACTCTTGAAAAATTGTGCTTTGTGTGTTTAAGTATTTTATTTCTCATTTATGAACTCCTCAGACACCAGACATATTATTATCAAGCTGCTTATATACCATCTAATATAAATTAATGTAAGCATGTATCATCCCTAAGGCACAACACCCCCATGAAGAAGACTCCCCATGGAGCATCTGGCATACCCATAAACACAAGAACCAGACACTTTATTCACAGCACCACCTTGTTCTTTTCTCCACATGGTCTTTTTGATTAAGCACGAGCCCCTTGAGGCATAAGTGTAGTATTTGGTTAACAGAAACTGACATATTTACATAATAACAGCTGATTTTCCTATCAGTCTCCACAAACAATCTAGAAATTTTGGAAAATACTTGGTGGCTTCGAAGCATTTTAAAGTTAGGAATATTTTCTTCAAAACTTTTCTATTCTCCCTTCACTGTTAAAAGCCATTCTTTAAGGCTTCTCAGGACCACTTCTCCACAAGGCTGTAAGCGCCACGAAGGGCCTGTGCCTGTCTTGTTCACCAGTGATTCATTCCTCAGAGCCCAGCAAGGCATCAAATCATATTTCATGAAGGCTTGAACGTGTAGCTCACGACTTACCAAATTTATATGATCAATTTTTCTTATTGACTACTGACAATTGGTTACATGTCTACCAGTTGAGACATTTCTCATATCAGAACAAGACTTTTAAAATGTATTCTAATATTTCCATATTGAAAATGTGAAAACAACAACAAAATGTGGTCCAGAGAGGCTCAGGCGCTAATGAAAGGCACAAAACTTGACTTAAAACCGCCCTCCTCCGCCCAGCCCAATGTTCGTTGAACTACACAGTCTGCTGCTCCTCCTTTAGGATTTTGTAAAAATCAAATTTAAATTAACTATCTTTTTGAAAAGAATATATATTCAGGTTCATTAAGAAAAACTAAAAAACTAGTTTGTAAAAGTCTTTTATTGTATCCGTGCCACACATAGTAGTGAAAAATAACACTCCTAAAAAAAAGAATGCTACCTTTTCCACAACATTTGATTTTAAATAAAACTTCAAGTACTCTTACATAGGTACAAAAAAAATTCTGATCTATTTGCCTCCAACAGGCCACCACAACACACAGTAGATAAAACACAGTGGTTACAAATGTTTGTTAAATTTATTTCTGAGGCAAGGCAAATGGGAAGGAAATGTTTCTATGAAAAAATACTGTGTGTGTAGGAAATTGTCACAATTTTATTCCACATGGATACAAATGATTATACTTTAATTTAGGCCCTGGTGGCTTAAAATTATATAACAAAATAGAAAAATGGAAAACTAATATCCCCTACACCCTGTTTCAAAGGCAGGCACTACCAAGATCAAGGAGACGCCACAGTGTTGGTAGAGGATAATTACTGTACAAGCTGTATAGCTATAATTACCTTCAGACTAAAATAAAATGCTACAGTCCTTCTAAGGCATAAACAATAATGTCTCCAAACAATATATACACATAATACATATTTAAAACAAGACTTAATATAAACAATAATGAACAGTATATACATGTCAATTTTTCTTCACTGTCTTGAAATACAATTTAACTACACAAGTGATGCAGCAACATATATATATATATATATATTTATATATATATAAATGTACTTGTAACTCTATAGTAAAGTTTATTTTTGGTGCTTTTATAGCACATCAGTGTAAACAGTTTAACTTGGCTTTGTTTTATATTTTAAAACATTCCTTGTTGTATTTTCAAGATTTAAAGCAATTTTCTAGTTCTTCCTTTTCACAGAAAACGAAGATTCTGGATGTGGTTTAATCATAAATAATTCATAAAATTAAATACATTCACTAAAAAATAAACTACAAAGTAAAAAAATGAAAAATAGATATTTATTGAGAGGGAAAGGAGAACCATTTCCCACATTAGAGCTCTGGTGTTGAATATTCAGTGCGATTTGATATATTTTAATTGCTATTGCACTATAACACCCTTTCCTTTGAAAATTCTTTGGGTGTGCTTCCCTGTTCTACCTAAATTAGCTGATAAATCACACAAACCAATAACCAAGGGCCTTGGTTGTTGTAGGAGTGAAGCCTTTAAAAATGGTATCATTCTTCTGATACTTTTTTTTTTTTTGTGATACTTATTTTAAGGAAAAAAAAGTCATTATGTATGTGCCTTGCACATTTATGTAAATACAGTTCACATTGCTGGTCTCATTTGTCCTTGTTTAAAAGGAAAAAAAAAGATTATTATAACTTCAGCTCACTTTGAAAATATCTGTCCACTTTTTTTCAAAATACTTCCTCATACTGTGGCCAGCTCTGCCTATATCAGAATCATCTTCATTAAATGTTTCACAGTTGTCAAAAACAAGCCTGACATCTACAGCAAAGGTTTCAAGGTTTGGATATCTGAAAGAAAACACAAGATTTAGAGGTTGTTTTTATAGGGTGGCTTTGTTTTAAAAACAAACGAAGAGGTAATAAAAGGTAAAATGAAAAAATAAAACTGAAAGAAAAAAGATTAAGATAACTACATTTAAACTGATATAAAACATTATACTCTCTTACAGACTAACAGTAAAAAAATTGCATGTGTTCTGAACCATGCAGTATTTTAAAAGATTAAATGGAAAAAACACATCTCTCTGATGATCAAGATATATTTCAACTAATTAGCATTTTCCCCAAACCCAGTTTCCTGTTGTATACCTAGTGTGCTGTCCCAGGACTCATTCCACCTGGCTGGTTTATTAGTTCCTCTGACCAGTTGTGGTACCCTATCATCCACATTCAAAACTATTTAGTTACAGTGGAAATAATGGAAATGCTTTTTGTCCACCAAAAATGTTACACGTGTCCTGTAGCTTCTACATACATCCCAGGATATACTGCTATATTAATTCCTACCCATTTCCCATTTCCGTTCTTCTCTCTTCACATGTGCTCTTTCGCTTAAGCATTGGAGTATGATAATCCAAAACCGGCCCAAAAGAAAAAAAACAAAAACCCTCTATCCTTTTATCAGAGACAACATTATGAAAACCTGCCTTTCCATAAAAAGCACTGTGGCTTCAGTGCTTTTTTGGTGGGATAAGCCCAATCTTTGTCTGTAAAAACAGAGCAAAGAGAACAGAACTGTGAATGAATCTGCCTAAAGTCATTGGTAAAAGAGGAGTGGTTTCTTTCAAGCCGACCTAAGTGAAAACAATACATTTTGAAAGAGAGCTTTTAGAAATTTAAATAATTTAATTAATTCTAATGTATGGTTAGCTAACTACTAAAATAATTTATGTATTAGAAATACCCTTGAAGTACACTACACACTGAAACTCTGAGCCTTGGTAAAAGTGGAATTACTTTCTTGATGGGATACCTTGTATAGTCTTCCACTCCTTCTCACTTCCTTCTCCTATGTGCAATAATAAAATAACATTTCTCTATCTGTAATGAGCTCACAGAATTAATTCAGACCTTAGGTAACCTCACCCATTTTCCTGTTCTTCTGGGAATTATTATTTTTTAATGAGGGGAAATTCACATAACATAGAGTTACCCATTTTAAGGTGGACAATTCAGTGCCGTTTAGTGCATTCACAACATTTACTATTACCACCTCTATCTACTTGCAAAACATTGCCATTGCCCCAAAAGGAAACCCTATATCCATTAAGGAATTGCTTCTCATTCTTCCCTCTCCCATCCCTGGCAACCACTAATCGGTCTTTCTCTATGGATTTGCCTGTTCTGGAAGTTTGATATAAATGGAATCATACAGCAGGTGTGGGAATAAACTTTATAAAATATTTAAAAGTTACTTTGATAAATATTTATCTCTTTAGACTGGCCCTTACTACAAGAAAAAGTTAATGATTAATGCTAAGGAGACCAGAATCCAGGACAGAATTCTAGGTGAGATTCTAGGTGAAACAAACACTATTCTCACAGCTGATGGAATCCAGAAAGATTCATTAAAGCATCTACTTCCTCCCCTCTATTTGATAAATTCTAGTTTAAACATTTGAAATACTGTTTGTGAGTTCTGGTTCTAGCTTATTAGTTTGGGTTAAATCAAAGAACTTGAAGTTAGAGGAGCTTGAATCTACTAAATTTTGCTTCCCACAGAGCGGAAGTCACAAAAAGATTAAAGAGAACTGCTTCCCTCTCTCTGCTTGCCTCTGCTTTGGCTTCCTTCATTCACCAGGACTCATTCTCAAAATGGAACAACAGTGTTTGGTAATGTCTAAGCTCTGTGTTCATGTTTATTTTGGGGATTTTGAGGTTTAGGTTCATCCTCCGGCTAGGAGCTAGAGACATATGTGAAGCCTTTCTGTGTAAGTCTTTGTCCTGGCCATGTTGATTATAAAGTCCATTATGCTACCCACCTAAACATCTTATGTTTTAATAGAAAAAGCAAAAGAACTAATTCATATCTAGACAGGAGCTACTGCTTTTTGGATCACATTAGAATCAATAGTTTTAATGGTTTTAAATGTTTTCGAATTTGGGCAGGTCCCTTCTGCAATTTTTTAAAAAATAAAACAAAACAGACATAATCTTTTGAAACATGTGAGACAGACACTGATTGTTATGAGTTAAGTTCTACTCAACTCTTAGAAATTGAATGTAAATAAAGGAGCACAGTGATTTTCACCAAAAGAACATCCAGGAGGAACTAGATAACATACTGCATTATAAGGTAATTACAATAACAACAACAATGTAATTAAAATCTCTTTTATAGATACTCTTTGAATGCAAAGTTCCTTCATTCTTCGTATTTCTTTGTGACTTGGCCTGAAGTTATGGTCAGAGATTACATTAAGCTAAGCCAGTAATCAGGAGTAAGATGAGCTGAGGAGAAGGAAGAAGAGAACACATACTGCTCGCAGCACGTGGCCATTCCCATGTGGAAAGCTTTTGTGTGAGCTTATTTTGTAAGCGAATGGTCTCATTTTGGGGGCTCCAAAATGGGCCACTGTTCAGAACCAAGTAAACTCCATTAACAGCTGCTATTCTGATAGGAGTTTAATTTTACCTAACAAATATCAGTAACTGTGGCCAGGAAGTCACTTTGGTCTTCAGGTAGGATCACAAAGAGGATATGGTAGAGAGGAGAAAATAATAGTTTCCTTCCACACTTAATAAATACATTTTTAGGATTCTCCAGCAACCCATAAAACTTTTAACTTTTAATATTAAAAAATTAAATTTTAATTTAACATTTCCAATGACCTTTTATCTCTACATTGTAATGATCTGAAAAAATTACAGTCAGTTTTTGTTAAATCCACGTGAGATATTGTCAATATTCCACTGATATACAATATAAGCTCCAGCTTATGTTATTTACTTACTTTGGGAGGCTTCCCTCTTATTTTTCTTTACCTCTCAGGCTGGATTTGGTAGCCTTCCAATGTCAAAGGCAGCTTTATCATACTGCTATTTAATTGTTTAAACAATTTTAATGGACTTGTCTTCCATACCAGTCTATCTTAGCTAAACACAAAAGTACACACACATACCCTCTCCAAAGGCAGGTCCTTTAATTAATATATTTTTGGCCCACTAGAAGAGTACCCAGCACATATTAGGCATTCAATAATACTGAAGTGAAATTATTTACTTACTGTCCACTACTTAATTTCTCTCTAATTGTGGAAAAATCCATAGGCTTCTTAATAACTTTCTTATAACCAGGAACAAGTTTCAAGTTTACAGGAAGTAGAAAAGGCCAAGCATCTTCATGAGTTTCCATTTCAGTAAGGATCATACTTAAAAAAAAAAAAAAAAAAAAGTGTTTGAAATCAGTATCTGTGTTTTAGAAGTACCTATTTTTTTTAAAGATTTTATTTATTTATTTGACAGAGAGAGATCACAAGTAGGCAGAGAGGCAGGCAGAGAGAGAGGAGGAAGCAGGCTCCCTGCTGAGCAGAGAGCCCGATGCGGGGCTCGATCCCAGGATCCTGGGATCATGACCTGAGCCGAAGGCAGTGGCTTAACCCACTGAGCCACCCAGGCGCCCCTAGAAGTACCTATTTTTACTAAAAACTTAATTTTTATAATCTTTCAGGTAAAAACAATACAAGTTAATTGATTTAAAAAGATGAATTCATTTATTTATACTATAGACTTCACATTTTCCTATTTATATAAATTGTCAAAAAGTCACCTTCAATATAGTAGAAAGTTTCTAAACAAATAAAATGTTATAAATATATTGCTCATGCAAACTGAAATAATACCTGCAAAGAGCGAGGTCTTTGGAGTCATCTCTTTTAGGTTTCTTAACAGAAGTAAAACTTTCCTGTTTTGACAAGTTAACAGAAGTGTTTTCCTCCATTTTTCTTTTTTTCAGGTCTTTGTTTCCTCTTTTTAGTGAACTATTTGTAGATGCAGAGTCTTCATCTTCAGTATCCCCTGTTAAAGTTACTTTCTTGCCTTTTTTTGACTCATTAGTCTTTTTTCCTTTGACGTGAAGTTTTTTTATTTTTAGAGTTTGACCACTTGCCTTAATTTAAAAAAAAAAAGGAAATGAGGTATAGGAAAATAACCATCTACAGACTTCCTATTATTCTAAATTATGAAAGTCTGATAGGACAAACAAAAAGAATATTTTCTCTGATCTAGAAGGTTGATAATTTAATTTTTAAGAGAGATTAATTTGTTCTCCCACAACATAAGGTTAAAATCTAATAAAGCATGAAAATCTATCTTAAGAATTCCTAAAACTTGAAGATGCTGATCTCATGGTAATCCATCTTCAATACTACAGAATTTAGCAGTATCTTTTTAGTCACTAACCAAATGAGTTTAAAGGTACAAAAGGACTATCTTTTAGAACACAATTAAGAACAAAGTTGAAAATAAACAAAAATATAGAGCTTATTAATAAGACAATTGAAGAGGTAATTTAAAAACTGTCAAAACATGAAAAATAGATCACAAAGTGTCAAGAAAAAGTCCTTTTTAAGTGATTAAATCCACTGGATAAAGGAAAAAAACATTTGCTATAAAAAGAGTTCCACTAAATTGTGGTTCCCAGGTATGAACAAAGCAATGGTGAAAAATCAGTGAAAGATGTCTGTTTTTGAGGAAAACAATAAAGACATATTTAAAGGATATGAATTCTAGCTATGGCTCTGTCAGTAAATAGCTATGGATTTCATACAAAAATATCTGTGAGGCCCTATCTTATGTGTAAAATAAGAAAGATAAGCCACACAACTGGTAAGTTCAGTCTAGCTCTAAAGTTAGATGAAAAAAAACAAACAAACACCTCAATGTAGCCTTACTCAAGGTAACTACAACTTGCAGTCAGCGCACTGAAATAACAATGAGCCCTCCTCCCCCATTCAGAAATAGGGAAATAAGTCTGTACTTTGAGAGTTGAATGTTATAATAAATATAATAGATCATAGAAGAGAGATACGCATTTCCAGAATAGTGCTAACCCTCTTTTAAAAAATTTTTCTTCTTGGGGCACCTGGGTAGTGCAGTCAATTAAAAACCAGACTCTTGGTTTCAGCTAGCGTGGTGGTCTCCAGGTTGTGAGACTGAGCCCTGCCACTGGCTCCATGCCCTATACTGAGGCTGCAGGCTCAGCGTGGAGTCGGCCTAATACTCTCTCTGCCCCTCCCCACCGTGTACGTGTGCCTGTGTTGCTCTCTTTCTAAAGTAAATAAATACATCTTTAAAAAATTTTTTTCTTCTCTTATGCAGACTGTTAAAAAAATCAAACTGCAGTATCAGATATTCAGTCCAGCCACAATCTAAAGTTGGCTGTGTTATTTTTTTTTTAATTTTTCATTTTTTATTAACATACAATGTATTATTAGCCCTAGGGGTACAGGTCTGTGAATCGTCAGGCTTACACACTTCATAGCACTCACCATAGCACATACCCTCCCCAATGTCCATAACCCAACCACTCTCTCCCTACTCCTCTTCCCCCGACAACCCTCAGTTTGTTTTGTGAGATTAAGGGTCTCTTATGGTTTGTCTCCCTCCCGATCCCATCTTGTTTCATTTTTTCCTTCCTCACCCCCCAAACTCCCCACGTTGCCTCTCAAATTCCTCATATCAGGGAGATCATATGATAACTGTCTTTCTCTGATTGACTTATTTCGCTCAGCACAATACCCTCTAGTTCCATCCACATAGTTGCAAATGGCAAGATTTCATTTCTTTTGATGGCTGCATAGTGTTCATTGTATATATATACCACCTCTTCTTTATCCATTCATCTGTTGATGGACATCTAGGTTCTTTCCATAGTTTGGCTATTGTGGACATTGCTGCTACAAACATTCAGGTGCACGTGCCCCTTCAGATCACTACCTTTGTATCTTTAGGGTAAATACCCAGTAATGTGGTATTTGGAGGAATGTGGAAGAACCTCCATACTGTTTTCCAGAGTGGTTGCACCAGCATGCATTCCCACCAACAGTGTAGGTGTTGTCCCCCTTCTTCGCATCCTCGCTAGCATCTGTCGTTTCCTGACTTGTTAATGTTAGCCATTTTGACTGGTATGAGGTATCTCATTGTGGTTTTGATTTGTATTTCCCTGATTAAAGCTGGCTGTATTCTTGAAATAAATTTGGCTGAAAACATTTCTTTGGAGTATTTCATAATTTCTTCAAGGATTTCATGAACTTTTCTGGTAATATTTTTAAATAATTGCCCACAAGCAATTAAAATCACTATTATTTTTTTATTGGGAGGCTAAACATATAGTTAAGGAGGTATTTTAATTTCCTGAAATAATAAGGCAAACTGTAAATCTAATACCTTCCCTATATCATATCAAAGAATCACTCCCCCTTGTCACTAACTCAAATAATTAAAATGTTTTACTAAGTCTCTTTTCCATAGTTTATTAATTTTTACTCACTAATATTTGATACTCTGAGTTTTCATATTACACTAAACTTCTATCACTCTGAAGTCATAAAAAAGGAGAAAGAGAATGCTTAATATAATGAGGAAAAACTCCATTTAATGAAGACTAAATTAAATTAGATTGAATAATTATATTACTTAAAAAGAATAAAATTTCAGGGGTGCCTGGGTGGCTCAGTGGGTTAAAGCCTCTGCCTTCAGCTCAGGTCATGATCCCAGGGTCTGCTCTGCGGAGAGCCTGCTTCCTCCTCTCTCTCTGCCTGCCTCTCTGCCTACTTGTGATCTCTGTCAAGTAAATAAATAAAATCTTAAAAAAAAAAAAGAATAAAATTTCATGAATAAGAGGCCAAGGGACGCCTGGGTGGCTCAGTTGGTTAAGCAGCTGCCTTCGGCTCAGGTCATGATCCCAGCGTCCTGGGATCGAGTCCCACATCGGGCTCCTTGCTTGGCGGGGAGCCTGCTTCTCCCTCTGCCTCTGCCTGCCATTCTGTCTGCCTGTGCTTGCTCTCTCTCCCTCTCTCTCTGACAAATAAATAAAAAAAAAAATCTTTAAAAAAAAAAAAAATAAGAGGCCAAAACTTCTATTCCTTATGTGAGCTAAATTATTACTTGGGATCATTTTCTAACAAACTTACAACAACAGCAGGAAACATGAAATTTAAATTACAGAATCAAAAGAACTTTTAGTGTTTCAAAAAAACACCGAAGTTTATATATTTCTTTACTAAATAATGTTTATCAGCTTGTCTCATTACACTGTATACATACTCATACTGCTTTTTTTAAGACTTTATTTTTTAAGTAATCTCTATGTCCACTGTAGGGCTCAAACTCACAAACCCAAGATCAAGAGTCACATGCTCCACTGACTGAGCCAGCCAGACGCCCCCACATTCACATACTTGTAAAAGCAAGCTTTTTTTTTTTTCTTTTTAAGATTTTACCTATTTATCTGAGAGAGAAGGAGAGAAAGAGAGAGAGAGAAAACACAAGCAGGGTCTAGGGACAGAGGGAGAGAAAGAGAGACTGAAGCAGATTCCCTGCCAAGCAGGGAGCTAAATGCGGGGCTTGATCGCAGCACCTAGAGATCATGACCAGAGCTGAAGGCTCTGCTTAACTGCTTAACCGAATGAGCCACCCAGGCACCCCCAAATGCAAGTTTTTATACAGTTATTCTGTTACCTGATTTACTTTGTTCAGGCACAAGAGATACCCCAATCCCTACCCTTCTTCTCTATCCTCTTATAACCAAAATTCTAAAAGGATCTTCAGTATGTCTAAAGCAGAACCAGCAGATAACACATACAAGGGCACATTTCTGTTGTTTATATATTTATATATCAGAAGTTTGTGACTTGGTGGCTTACAGGCTGTAAACAGCCCACAGAATGTGTTGCTGTTTGGCTCACATAATACTTGTAAAAAGTCTTGAGTTTTTTGCCAACACTAAACATTTGGGAGGATATGCATAAAAATCCATAATCTTGAAATACTGGTAGATCCTGGAATGTCGGGCCCACATGTCTACATGACAACAACTGGCTGGAGTTGAGTAATGACTGTTATATTTAAATTCAGGCATAACTTTCCTATTTGCCACAGACCCAACTCTTCTGTGTTATTTGCCTGGCTTTTATAGGTATTGGAGTTTGAAACCTCACGTACATGTGTCTATGAAGATATATAAATATGTGTATGTGTAGATATATATATCTAGACATATGCATATGTCTTTTTGATTCTATGATCCAGTGAGATATATATAAAAACAAATACATCTATAAATTTAATAAATATAGATATAATAAACTGCATGTATATATAATGGCATGCACATACATATACACAGAGTAAAAATACTTACAATGATATATGCATAAATGGCCATTTGAGAGCAATATAGTATAAATACTTATAAAAACTGAATTAACTGAAGACAGTTTAAAAACATTACCTCTAAATGTTTAATATTTATTGCTATAAGAAACGTAATGCCCAATTCGCTACATTTAAAAACCAGAGAGCAGAGGCTTAGAAATCTGCACTACATAAAGCACTTGGATTAGATCATAGATCATACATCTCCTAGTCCACTCCTTGAATGACAGATAGCCAAAATTCTATTTTAAGCAAATTTACTGAAAATCAAACCTCCTATAGTCTACCTCCTATAGTCTGTTAATTGAGTAATTAACAAAGCATTAGAGGAAATTTCTATAACTTGATAGTTAAGGAGCTTAAAGATAATTTACGTACAACCAGTGAAAATTATTACTGAATTAGATATGACAAAATAATCAAGTAATGAAAAATTAAAAAGAGATTATTAGTGAATATAATGCCATGTGGGACCCTCTGCTATCTTACAAAATACAAATAGATTATAAAAATAAAAATTATAAAATATATTATAAATATAAATAAAATATAATAAAGTATTAAGATATACATGTCACAGAATTTTGAAGTCATAAAAATTCTCACACACATGACCATATTTAATCTTCAAAAATCTTTACAATTTAGGAACACCTGGTGATTCAGATGGTTGAGCGTCCAACTCTTGGTTTCAGTTCAGGTCATGATCTCAGGCTCATGGGATTGAGCCCTGAGTTGGGCTCCGTGCTTTGCCAGGAGCCTGCTGAGATTCTTTCCCTCCTCCCTTGGCCCTTCCTCTTCTTGCATGCACACGAGTGCCCTCTCTCTAATAAATAAATCAAATCTTTTTTATTTTTAAGATTTTATTTATTTATTTATTTGACAGGTAGAGATCACAAGTAGGCAGAGAGGCAGGCAGAGAGAGAGAAAGAGGAGGAAGCAGGCTCCCTGCTAAGCAGAGAGCCCAATGCGGGGCTTGATCCAAGGACCCTGAGATCATGACTCGAGCTGAAGGCAGAGGCTTTAACCCACTGAGCCACCCAGGCACCCCTAAATAAATAAAGTCTTAAAAAAAAACACACACAAAAAAAACCCCCCTAGGAATTAAATACTATCTCATTTTTACAGAAAACCCTGAAGCTAAGGAAGCTGCTCCAATGTTAAGAGATCAGAGAGGTAAGAAAAATCAGCAAAGGGACTGAAAAAGGGCAAAGGCAGGAAGACAAGACAACCAGGTAAGTATGGTATCCTAGAAGTCAAGTGGAAACAGGGTTTCAGGGAGAGGAAATGTTCCACTCTATCAAATAAACCTAATAGGTTAGATGAGGCCTAAGTACTGATCACTGAATTAAGCAATGTGGAAGTCATTTGTGGTCATGATAAGAGCAATTTTGGAGAATCCATGGAGGTGAAAATCTGACTGGAGTGAGTCCAGGAGTAATTTGGAGGAGAAAAATCAGAGAACTAGAACAGAAAACTTCCCACGAGTTCTTCTCTAAAGGGAAGGGAAGAAAGGGGGAGGTGAATCAAGGAAGAAGTGAGCCCAGAAGAGGGTTTTTGTTTATTTAGTTCTCTCACGATGGAAGGAGTAGGAGCATGTTAGTGGGCTGATGAGAAGAACCCAGGGGAGAAGGAAACACAGATGATGCTGAAAAAAGAACTCTTGGAATCACACTAAGAAGGTGAGAGGGGTGGGTTCTGAGGCATAAGTCTGGGAACTGAGTTTGTCAGAGCCACTAGCAGTTCATAGGAGGGAAGGTCGAGTATGTGAGCACAGACACAGGAAGGATGGTGCATGTGGTGGCAAATTCTTATAATATTTTCTTCTGGTGCCTTCTATTTTCACAGGGAAATGGGAGAAAGGTCATCAGCTGAGAATAAGGATGGAGACAGAGTTGGAGGTAAGTTATCAGGACCATAAAAGACCATCTTAATGCCTCAAATTTAAAGGGCTGGGTATTTTCTCCAACCACATTCAGATATAAAAGTATAGGTGCCGGGAAGTCAAGAGTTGGATTAATCAGAATGATGGTTTTCCCAAGTGAGAGAGAGAGGCAAAGGGGATAAAGGTGAATCCAAGGATTATGACAATGAAATGTTGACACACTACCAGCAAGGTTAGGAGAAAAGAGAGGACATGAAAGGCGAGAGGGACAGTGAGAAAGTTTTCAGATAAATGGACTAGAGTTCAAAGAATTGTTGGAGTTAGAGTGTGAAAGGGGGTAGACCAAAAGAAAAGAGGTAGTGAATAGATGGATATTTGGAATTTAGTTCATGGAGACATGGCAGTTACTGGTAATAATTAATGGTAGTTATTGGCCAAGAGATTAAACATGGAAGGGAGTGACTAACTTAGGAAACACCTAACAAAGACTCTGGCCCTCAACACATGCTGACCCTTTCACATTTCTTACTCTTTACTTTCTAATGCTATGATCATATTGCTTCTCTTTAATCAATCATTATGAGTGTCCACAGGTTTCTAATTTAAAAGTGACCAGAAAGTGACTTAAAACACATATGATTATTACCATTTGTCTAGCAATTTAACTCCTAGGTGTATACCCAAGATGAGTGAAAACATTTATTCATACAAAAACTTATGTATGAGTGTTTCTCAGCAGCATTATTCATAATACCCAAAATATGGAAACAACTCAAATGTCTATCAATGGAAGAATGGATAAACAAAATATGTTATATTGAAAGAATGGAATATCATTTGACTATAAAAAGGAAGGACTAATACATGCTAGAACATGAATGAACCTGGAAATATTGTGCTAGGTGAAAGAAGTCTAACACAAAAGGCAGCATATTGTATGATATGATTTATATGTAACAACTGGACTAGGTAAATCCATCGAGACAGAAAGTAGACTAATGGTTGTCAGAGGCTAAGGGGAGACAGGGAATGGGGAATGATAGATGATGGTACAAAGACTCTCTGCTGGGGTCGTGAAAAATTTGTTGTGGAATTTAATAGTGGTGATGGTTGTACAACTTTGGGAATATTGTAAAACCACTGAGTTGTACACTTTAAAAAGGGGATTTTTTTTTTTTTTAAGATTTTATTTATTTATTTGACAGACAGAGAGGCAGGCAGAGAGAGAGAGAGGGAAGCAGACTCCCCGCTGAGCAGAGAGCCCGATGCGGGGCTCGATCCCAGGACCCTGGGATCATGACCTGAGTCGAAGGCAGAGGCTTTAAACCACTGAGCCACCCAGGTGCCCCTAAAAAGGAGATTTTTATGGCCTGTGAATTACATCTTTTAAAAAATCCCCATATAGCTCTGCATTTTGATCTGGCAATTAAAAAGTTTAGTGTTAGCTCAGTCTCACCTTAGCAATGCAAGCTGGACAAAACCAGTCCCCATCTGGTATAGTGGTAATTTTGGGTCTGTGGCAGTATGTATGACAGCCTTTGTCACAGCCGTCACAAAGGAGAAGCAGTTCTTCATTATCTCCCTTTCGACAGATCTGGCAGTACTATAATATATGAGAAATCATTTAAAATTAGCTCGCTGCTGTGAAGAATAGTTATTGGGATATTAAACACACCGTAATTCCTAATTTATATTAGTAACAAACATTCCGCTTGCTAACAAATATACAGTAGCCATACACATCTATGTATCTCTCATTACACAGATATGGACCACATGACGGGGTGAGCAGTTCAATTGGGGAAAATGCACATTTCAGGTAGACTGCAAAGAACAAAGCTAGAGGTTGAATGCCTGCACACACTTCAGAAGCATGTACACATTAACATATGAAATCATTAACGTGACATTAGAGCACATAAAGCAATGAGTAGCTTTAATACATGGTGTTTTAATTTTTTAAGGTATTTCATCTTTTGCTTATCTTAGCATCCTCATGATATCCTGAGAAAGAAATAAGTAAGAGTTAGAGTAATTTTTAAGATCAAAATGAGGAAACTTGTATTAGTATCAAAATTATATATAATAGTAAAAAGATGACACTATATTTTGACTAAATTATCCATCTACTTTTTGAGATTGATTTAAAAAAAATGTCCAAACCAAAAAAACTTTGGAATTCAACCTAAATCAACCAAGTGTCACAAGTGCAGAAAATGAATCCTACAAAATGATTTCTAAGGAGAAAAAAAACTGGTAATAATAAATTAAATAAAAGAATTTAATTAGTCATAACTTATTTTGTAGAACTAAAAATAAAATTATTTCTTCTCTGTGAAAAAGTTTCTAATACCATTAAGAACTTTAAAATCTGTTAAGGAGATTCCCCTCCCTCCATGTATACATACTCTGCATAACCAGTTTCACAACAGGAAAGAAACAAAGTTAGAAAAGAAAAACTTTCAAGAAAGCTTTAAAAAAATGGTCGATACTAACCCTGTGTTGACATTTAGCTTATACTGCCACAGTAGAAAATGACTTGTAATCAATATTTTGAAAAAGCAAAACATTTAAACTATAAACCACTTACACTAATTGAAAGGTATATATTTATACACTTAAAAACAAAATAGCTTAACTTTTCAAACTTAATTGTTAAAACTTTCAATACAACATTAAATCTTAATCTGGGAAAGTCTAAAACAGTCTTATATAACTCAATATGTACATCAATGGCAGCTTAAAAATCTTATCAAAATGGTAGATACACACTATTCATCTTAAGTATCTATCAAGTGTATGTAATATACATAATACTAAAACTGTCATGTGTACTAAGAGCAAAAGCAGCAGAGTCTGCCATTCTAACAGTAAGTATTTTCTGATCATTCCTAATACCACATCACTAAGTACTTTAACATGATATTATTTCTCCAAATTTAAGTTATATCTTTAAAACTTCTATTGTAAAAATATTGAGAATTAACATTTAGAAGGTTATAATTAAATCCCTACGACAATAAAAGTTAAAATTAGTTTCATGAACAGTAAGTAAATTCTACTTTTTATAACAGATAACTAGAAATACTATAAAGTCTCTCTGACATCTCACATTTATGATTTAAGAGTAAAATTCTTTTCTGATACTTATTAAAAAAGGGCGACAAGTATCAAGCTTATAACACTTTCAAAGAGTCACAGCAACAGCTCGTAACATGTTAGAGCAAGTGTAGAGCATAAAACAGTGGATGTTGCCTATGTTTAACATTAACAACAATATAAAGCACACTGTGGGCAGAGAATTATCGGGAGGCAAATTAAGACAGCTCTTTCTTTCCATGATAAGCCTGGTCTCTGGCAAAGAGGGTATTTCTAAAGGCATTGAATACTTTAACATTCTATTAGGACTTGTTATGAGGATTATTTTAGGCACAATTACATTTCTAGTTAAAGGGTAAAAAGTGCTCATTAATCTTTGATTTCGAAACTATGCCTTCTTTTCAAGATAGTTTCATAGCAAATAATGTACTATTAAATATTAAAAAATGAAAATTGTAAGAGATGGAGTTAAATAGTGATGAATGTATATTAATAACATGAAAAAGACATGAATTTGTCAGAAATGAAATAAAGTTTTTGATTGCAGAAAGCAAGAATAGTAATATAAAGGCAGATTTTGGAACAAATTTTGGGTTTCTATATACAGGTTATAACAAAACTGACCCTGTCATGATGACTATTTTGGTGTATATGAGAACAAGAACTGTTCCAATTTCATTTTGATATAGAATTCTGTATCTTATGATCATTACAGTCTAATAATATCACCAAGTATATTTCTCCAAGGGAACTTTAAAACTGGTTTTAATCATAACTTTTAGAAGAAAAATTCTTTTTACCTGGTAAAAATGCTACCAGATGAACAGAACATACCTTCAATCTTTTTTTTTTTTTTTTAAAGATTTTATTTATTTATTTGACAGACAGAGATCACAAGTAGGCAGAGAGGCAGACAGAGAGAGAGGGGGAAGCAGGCTCTCCACCGAGCAGAGAGCCCGATGTGGGGCTCGATCCCAGGACCCTGAGATCATGACCTGAGCTGAAGGCAGAGGCTTTAACCCACTGAGCCACCCAGGCGCCCCCATACCTTCAATCTTATGGTAAATTGTAATGTGGATTGGAAAAGACCTAAATTTGAGCAGACTGTGAAAACTGCATGTTCATTATTCCATAGATATTTTATATGAAGAAGGGAAAAACCACAGAAGAAATCAAATTTATTTGTAAGAATGAGTAAGGCGTTGAGTAGTCTAAACTTAGAGGTAAAAATAAAGCAAAGAATATTTAAATTAAAAATATTTAAGGATCACTTCTTTTCTTTGGGGAATGACTATTTTAAGGAAAGGAATTTTACTCTTAGTCATTCATAAAAACAAATCTCAAATGTTTGGATTTTACAGCTAATCTGTAACTCAAAAGCAAATGTCAAAGTAATTCATAAAGGTTCACATATAATAAATATTTCTATATCTGATATATAAGAGGCAAGAGGGACATGAACATGATTTAAATGAGCATCTCTCTGGAAGATACATGGACTATAGCTTTTATTTTGAATACATAGTATTTGGTGTCTGGTACAAGGTAAAGGAACCTTCTACCTTTATATACACGATGATAACCACTTGAGCTTAAGCAAAGAAGGTGAAAAACCAGTTTTAATTGTTAGAATTAAAAAAAAAAACCTATTCTTCATGTCAGCTACTTCTGATGACATGCATGATTATCAAGTCCACAAACTAAGAGCTCTCTGCTTATTTTGTATTTACTCATCTAAGTATTTCTTAGCATTAAAAAAAAGAAATCTGAAAGAAATATAAAGACATTTTAAGAACGCAGTGAATGTCCGTAGCAGATAATGTTAGCAACTGAATGTTTACAGGAGTAAAAGGGTCTTCAAAATATTTAGGTGAACAACTATTATGTTAACAGAATATAGAAAACAACTTCAGTCAGAGTTATAAACAATATTCCATGGAATGAGAATCAAGACTTTTAAAAAGAAGAGATAATATATTTGGTAGTTTCCTTCAAAAAGCTCAAAATAAGGAGAAAAATATAAAACTGAAACAGTATTTAAGAATTAAACTGTCAAGCAAAGCATACATTATTTTGACAATAAGTAACGTATTAATTAAAAAGATTTAGAGGTTGGGAAAAACAGGACAAAGTAAATTAGTTATAGTATTTCTTAAATGAAAACACTTACAACTTTCATAATTGATTTTTCCCATGCTATTGATTTCTGTAACTGCTGAATGCACAGAGCTACCTGTGCAGCACTGCGAGCTTCTGATAATGCCCTTCTCCATACCCTGAGCCCTGGAGCAATATCCTCTTCAATTCTGCATTGAAATATAGAAAAATTAAGTAGGTCATATCCACATTTATGGTTACCGAATGTGAAACAATCATCACACTGAAAGCCAAGCAATGACAAAAACATGGAACAGCCAATAAGAATAAGGTTTAAGCAACTAAATTTGATGTAGTGCACAGACTGTGGCTACGTGCCTCAAAGCTTAGTCACAACCAGGTAAATGTAAGATCACTTTGCAGGATTATCAACGCACATAACAAAAAAAAAAATGTTTTTACAAAGCACCATGCAAATAGCATGATCCATATGGATCACAGACATACAAGAAGATACATAGATAACAGGCAATAGAAAATAGGCTCCAATTAGCAAAGAAGCACAATAATTTTTCAAGTTAATCTCAATAACCTACCCGTCACCATCACCACTAATGGATGGTGCAGGAGCAGGGACAGTAACTGTGCCCACATTATCCAGTTTGATCTGAATGGTGGTACTTAAGGGGCTCTTCAGATACCTTCTCTCAATGTTCCGCTCCAAATCAGCCAGCCTGGTTACAGCTATATCTAGGGGGTTGTCACTCTTCCGTTCTAGTGCATGTGCACTGTTTTCTTCTTCTCCAGTAAATTCTCCATCATGCTCCTTGCACAATTTAGAAAATGACTTATGTTCAAAATATACCAAGTCCTCCCTTTCTGATGCAGGCTCTGGACACATCCAACCCTATATATCAAGAGAATAATGTTATTATGGTTTCCTCTTAAAATGCCTGATGGGTGAATTACCTGTACTTAAAATACAGCAGCAGACACCAGCAGATCTCAAGGATCTTTACTGGAAGTTTTTACCTTGTGTTTCCTAATGCTAGGTAGAAACAAGAACAGAAAATTAAAAGAAACAGTTAAAAGTTTGAAGAAGAAAATTTAATAACTTTGATATTATGAAAGATATAATGAAAATCAGCAAAGTATTCTGAAGGACTTGAGAATGAATAAATACTTATTTCATGGGACCACTTAAATGGAAAATTCTCGATAGTCTCTGAACTTTGTTCTTCTTTTCCATTTTCACTCCTTTCACCACTCTTCTGTACTTACCATTTTTCCTTCAGCCACAGGAGCTTTGCCTAAGCTGTTACATTTGTCTGTATGGCTTTTTCCCTGTTCCTCTACACCTACATAACTCTACTCATTCTGTAGCTCTCGTATTACAATTTACTTCCTCAGGAAATCCATCCTTAACCTCCTTTTGGAGGTTAAATCTCCCTGTTACAGGTTCTCATAGAACCACATGATACTCCATGTCCTGTGGTAGTCACAATTTTACACTACTATGATTATGTGATGAACATTTTTCTACCTCTAAATTCCAAGAGGGCAGGGGCCATGTTTGCTTTTAGTCATTTTATCTCCAGCAGATAGGGCAAACAGATCTCTCTCTCTCTCTCTCTCTCTCTCTCTCTCTCTATATATATATATATATATGTATATATATATACATATATATATATATAAAAATGTTGATTGAATAAATAAATGATCTTACAACTCAGCTTGCTTATATCAATCCTCTAGCTCTAAATCCTTCCAAGATTCCCTACTCCTTAACAAAGTCCATATTTTTATCATGACATTCAAGTAACTGAATCTACTTCTTTCTTGCATATTCCCATTTATGTACCCTACACTGCAGACAAATTCCATGTTTGAGCTCCCTGTTCCTGGTGCTCCACTCATGCTATTTGCTCTTTCTAGTATGGCATTTTCTGTTCTCTGTCAAAGCCTTCGTCATCTTCTCATCCCTCATCTTGACTTCTCCATGAAATCTTTCCTGATCGTTCTCATTTCTCCCCACCAGAAGTATTGTATTCTTTTTCATGCATAATTCTGTACTTGTCTGTGATCAGTTACTAGAGTCTACAGAGATGTACACATGTCTTTTCTCCATATCATATGACAAGCTTTCTGAGGCAGAAACCACCTTGTATCCAATTTTGTGATGTCCACTGACTGATATGGAATAAGTACTTAGTAAATAAGAAACAAAATGACCATTATGCTTTTTATTAAGTCTCTTTAGTGATAATTATTTTGTTTTGTATATTGGGATCAATTCTTTCTCATTAATTCAGTAGAACATTTATATTTAGGAAATAAGTATGAAGTTATAAGTAGTATGCATAAGTGCATTAGGTATAAGTCATGTCAAATGGCTTTATTCTTACAGTTTGAAGGGATACTACATACCACTTAAAAAAAAAATTCCACTTTGCTTCTGAGAACACAGCCAAAAATATCTAAGCAGCTGGTAATATGATAAGGTCATTCACCAAAATTTGAGTATTATCTCCAGAAGAATGTTTCAGGCCCATGCTCTGACTTTATACATAACTTGAAAAGTGTGATGATACGCTTTTCCAACCAATAGCCAACCAGAATTGGCAGGTTAGATGGGGGAGAGGAGGAAGGAAGTTGGAGGAAAATAGGGCTACTAGAACCAATCAAATTAAAATCAGCAAATAGTAACAACTGATCATGAAAGAAAACAGACTATAGAAAGCAGATGTCATAGTTTAAAAAAAAAGGCACACTAGGATCATTTTAACAAAGAGGCAAAATGATTCCCTGAGGGAATCATTTTCTAATCATTGGTGTTCATACTGAAGATACTGTGTCACCGAGAGAATTTAAATCAAACTCATTATTCTCAATTTTAAGAAGGCAGTGTAATATATAACATAAGTGATCTAACAAACATGTCAAGAAATTGTAGCACTAAATGGAATAATATTATTTTTCCAGAAAATTAATTTGTGTAGAAGAGTTCACTTGTTGAAGATGCCAGATAAATGAGGCATTTTTATATTGCACCAGGAAAAAGATTTGTATAGTTGCCTAGTACAATAGTTTCAGCAAATGATACACTTCCCAAGGTTGCTAATTATGTTTGTGGCAAGAAATGGATATTTTATTAGCTCTGGAAAATGATATTTTTTGGAGATCCCTGAAAATTTCCAAATGCCAGCATTAAAATAATTTTGAAGAAATATTTTAATCATTGGATAGGATAGTATTATAAGTTTCTCATTCTGGATAAATGTGAAATACCTAATCAAATTACATTGAAACTACATTTTCTAAACCTTTTCAGGTGTTTGTCTCATGCTTATTTACCATCAATCCATTTATTCTCAGAGATGTCACCTTATTATCAATTGAGAAGACTTTATACTCCTATTTACAAAACCAAAAAGTCTTGCACAAAGGTAAAGCTTTCCTTTCTTTTGCCTTTCCATTGGAAGCCAGTTCTCATCATTGTTTGTGACAATGGTAATGCCCAGTAGATAAACACATATATTAATACTTTACATATATATGTAGGGTGCGTGTATATATCATAATATAACACATATTCAGATATATCTATATTCCCCAATTTTAAATTATATAGAGTAAATATCTGACATACAACATGGCTTATTATAGAGGTGCTTCCCGGACATACACAAAACACGGTAGTAGGAATTTAATAGAGTATTGTATTATCATGGTGAAACTGTGAAACTCTGCTTGTGGTAAAGAACTGCATACCAGAAAAATGATAGTTTCTATTGTCATTAAGGAGGCAGCAAGATTTAGTAAAAAGAACATGGGTACTGGAGTTAGACTGATTTGATCTGAACCCACATTTAGCCACTCACTATACGACCACTGGCAGATTACTTACTCTGAGACTTGTTCCTTACCTGTAAGATGGGGAAAATTAATTCAGGATCATGATAAGGATTAAATGAGATAAAATAAAGACATTTAACATAGGAATGGGCAAATGTCAGGCATGTAATAAATATTAGTTACCTTCCATTATCCTAAAAACAGATTTTATTCCAAGTCAATTTTACCTTCACTTGCAAACTTGCTGATGCAACTCTCCTTTCTAGATCTTCCACCTGTTGAAGAATACTCAAATCCATTTCCATTGCTTGATCTTCTACTGACCAGTTCTCCACAATATCTCTAGTTACCTGGTTTTCTTCGTTCTCATTTAATTCAATAATAGCAACTACATTTGAAAAGAAATTAATTTAATTTAATTTAATTTATTTATTTTTTTAAAGATTTTATTTATTTATTTGACAGACAGAGATCACAAGCAGGCAGAGAGGCAGGCAGAGAGAGAGGAGGAAGCAGGCTCCTTGCTGAGCAGAGAGCCCGATGCGGGGCTCGATCCCACGACCCTGAGATCATGACCTGAGCCGAAGGCAGCGGCTTAACCCACTGAGCCACCCAGGCGCCCCGAAAAGAAATTAATTTTAAAATCTACTCTATTCCCCAGTGATTTCTTTCAAAAAGTAAATAAAAGTCCAGGGGTAACATATGCATGTAACTTAACAGACACAAGTGCACTTGTGCATATGCAGGCAGCTTACTTTTAAAAGTAGGGATATTCTTTTTTTTTTAAAGATTTTATTTTTATTTATTTGACAGAGAGAGAGAGAGAGAAAGAGTGAGCACAAGCATGGGGAGCGACAGGCAGAGAGAGAGGGAGAAACAGACTCCCTGCTGAGCAAGGAGCCCGATTCGAGGCCAATCTATCATGACCTGAGCCAAAGGCAGTTGCTTAACCAACGTAACCAGGCACCTTAGGACTATTCTTTTTTAAGAACGCAATACATCTGTATGTTGTAAAAAAAACATAAGAAAGTAATGCCAACTTAAGAAATGTAAATAGTTACTATTTTTTGAGCAAGACAGAAAAAAATGCCTATCAGAAATAAATTAAAACATACTAAAATACATTTTAAGGTAAAAGAATTAATTTTCGTAAGTAAGCAAGAGAGCAGAAATCTCTTTTAGGTACATACCATCCTTATTCTTGATGCAGGCTTGAGTAATGTAATCCAAATGTTTCTGAATTTGTTTCTGTAATGCCTTTTCTCTTATTCCTCTGAGATGTAACACTTTAAGCAAAGCTTTTAGGTCCTCTGGGTCAATAATTCTCCACCAACCAAATTGCATTTCTAAGTCAAGATAAATATGTACATCTTTTACAAATATCTTGAATATGAATTAATGGCACAAAACAAATCAGCAGATTTATAACTACATATATAACCATCAAAGACTCAGTTATAAGACTCTACTAACAATGAAATAAAGTAAGTGGCTAAAAACTGTCTCAATGTACCTACCTTCTGGAATAGGTTTTGGACTAGGAAAATCTACTGGTTTTGCTACTTCAACAGCCGCAGGCTGAGTTGAGGAGACTTTTTCATTCTGTGGCACCGGAGATTCACTTTTACTTGAAGCAACATTGGGAGTCAAGAATGAATTACCATTTCCTTCAGATAATCCCAATCCTGATCCCAGACTAGGTACAGGTGATGTAAACGGAATATTAGAAGCAAGCACGCCAGTGGGCCATCCACAGAACTGGAGTCCCATCATAGATACTCCACTTTTCATCTATAAAAAAACAAAATGTTTTAAAAGTAGAACAATCTAAAAAGTTAGGAAAAATGTTTAGCATCTGAAATTTTTTAAATTCTGAAAAAAAAAAAAAAAGGTAATTCAAGAAGCCTTTGCCTTAGACTAGGAAAGGCATAGTAGTTGTAATGAAGCTTGGTAATAGCAATATTGACTCTTTCAAGTTCTTAAACTGTGGCAGGGGTAATACAAACATCCAGCTGATTCCCTGGAGCGAGAATCTTCATGGGGTCAAAGATTAAATAAGGCAACACAGAAATGAGTTACAATGAGCAATACAAACCTGAAGAGGTGATACAGCAAATGGATTGAGACCCATGGGATTCTGAGCAGAAGATGATCCCAGGAGGGGGGCGGGGGCAGGTGAGGGGGATGTGGATGGTGGCTGAGACTGAGGAGTCACTACAGAAGCAGCTGGTATGTCAGCATGGGTAAGTGAAGTGTCATCACAAGGGGTTCTTGGCAGAAGGCTGAACCACTGCCTATTCTTCTCCGTCAGTGTTTTTAACAACTGGTCATTGGGTAGAGGACTGTAGAACTTCCCTGGACCACTTGAACCAGGACTGAACATATTATTAGTGTCTGTCTTTTCCATGTTGCTTTGGGTTGCTGTTGATTGAATGCTGCCCAAGGAATGTTTTCCACTGTTTTGATAAGACAATGTACACCCATTTGCACTATTATTTGGTTTGGGGGTCATCACATCTGATTCAGGAGGCATCTTAGCTACTTCTAAAAGCTTGCTTAATTTTGAAAAAGAGTCAGGTTTCTGAAGAAAGAGATTTGTGTTATCTTTTTCTTTAGGATCTTCCTTTTGCTCACAATGATCTGGATTTGAACAATTTAAAGTATCTTCAGAAGTCTCAAATATTTCTTCTTTGATCTGGATACTTTCAGCCTTTTTCAGTTTTTCTCTTTCTTTTGCAATTTCATCTAGTCCTACAAAAGTGAAAAGCATGAAAAAGATCAGTTTCTTCAGATCCAACCAATACTTTAATTGTATTTTATTACTATTTACCAAGTTATATGCATAAATATATAAACTTTTCTAAATTAGTAATATTCTGCATTTTTCCTTTTTTATATAAAGGCTAGATTTTTTGTTCATTGGAAAATTAATTTTATAATTAATCATTACAAAATTTTAAAATGTCAGAATTTTTTTTTAAAAGATTTATCCATTTATCTGACAGAGATTACAAGTAGGCAGAGAGGCAGGCAGAGAGAGGGGGAAGCCTGCCAAGCAGAGAGCCCCATGTGGGGCTCGATCCCAGGACCCTGAGATCATGACCTGAGCCGAAGGCAGAGGCCCAACTCACTGAGCCACCCAGGTGCCCCAAAATGTCAGCATATTGAAAGCCCTAATGCACAACAGAAATTACTATTAACACTTTTGTGTAAATCCTTCTAGGAGTTCTCTATGTATACACATATACACGTAAGCCTATAGAGTATAAAAAAAAGGAAATCCTATTACAATATTCTAACCTACATGTTTTATTAGATGATACTCCATAAACATCCTGATGCATCAATAAATAGATAACTGGAATATATCATAATTTAAATAATCAATCTTCTACTGATGGCTATTAATAAGATCTAAATATTCACTATTATAAACAGTGCTGTAAATGACGAATGATCTTATATCTGTATCGTTGGACTTTAAAACTTCTTTTCTGATTTACTTCTTGAAGATACATTTCTAGAAGAAAAAACTTACTGGATATTAAGATAGGTACCTTTCAGACTTTTTGCAATATAATTGTCAAACTGACCTCTAGAAAGTCTAAATCAATACACACTCATGCCAGAATTAGACAAAAGCATCTATTTCCCTATCTCTCTGTGAAACTGAATACTAACGGATATTTTTGTCTTTTCCAATATCTGGAAGGTGAAAATCTGAATTGTATTTTTTTTCTGATCACCAGTAAGGTTGATTATCTTTTCATAGATTTATTGGTATTTCTCCTTTGTGACCCTCTGGTTCATATTTTGTCAAAAATATGACAAACGTTTTTAAAAAATAATTCATAAAAACTCTTAAAAATATAAATCTACTAGTTTATTTGACTTGAAAAGTAATATATGTTCAAGGTAAAATATTCAGTAATGAGAGGTATATGGTAAAACCTTTTCTGTCCTACTCCCCCAGTCCCTATTTCTACTCTTGAGAGGTAACCATGATTAACCAATCATGCCTGTAGAGCCTTCTGGAAATCTTATATGATTCCTTGTGAGTATCATTTCACACTATTACACAAATGGGATACTATTCTTCACTTTTTTGCAACTTAGAACAAAATCCAAACCCCTACACAAGGCCTACCACATTGTATGATCTAGTTCCTGAAAACCTCCACAACCTCTGGCCATTTTTGTCCTTGTTCTTCCTTTCTCCCTTTTTCAGGCTTCTCAAACATGCTAAGTTCTTTCCTTTCTTGAGGTCTTTGCACTTGCTATTCCCTCTGCCTAGAATACTGTTTTACTGACTGGCTCTGTATCCTCGTGTTTCAAATTATGTGTCATTTTGTCACAGAGGTTTTTTCTGATCACCTTATCTAAAGTAGGGTCCCCATCCCATTCACCTGAGAATATCATCATACTTGGCAGAATTCACCATTAGACACAATAATCTGTTTATTTTCTATTCCAATCCCACTCCCACACACTAGAATTTAAATCAATAAGCTTTACTTAAAGGTAGAACAATGTCTACCTTGCTTATTATAGGGTCCCAAAAGTCTAACATGGTGCCTGCTATAAAATGGGGATTTAATAAATATTTTTTAGTGATGAAATAAAAGAATGTATTTAATATTTTCACTGTTCACCTTCTACAGCTTTCAATGGCAAAATATAGAACTATACTTCATCAATTGCATAATATTTTTTTTTAAAGATTTTATTTATTTATTTGACAGACAGAGAGAGAGCACAGTAGGCAGAGAGGCAGGCAGAGAGAGAGAGGAGGAAGCAGGCTCCCCGCTGAGCAGGGAGCCCGATGCAGGGCTCGATCCCAGGACCCTGGGATCATGACCTGAGCCAAAGGCAGAGTCTTAACCCACTGGGCCACCCAGGCGCCCCTGCATAATATTCTATTATATGTATAGATCATGATTTGTTTAACTGATCTTCTACTAATGTTTGAAATAGCTCTTACATCCTTCTCTTGATATTAATTTCTACCCCAAATTACAAGCTTATTCCTCAGACTTATGATTCTAGGCACTCAGGTGTCACAGGGACTAGATCCACCTCCTTGCATGAAACAACCAAAAAATAGACAAAAATATATGAAACAATAGTTTGTAAGAAACTGGACATCAGGTAACAATGAGAGAAAACAAATGCAGCAAGCCCTGTGATTGCCCAGCTTAGTGTCTTAGGATAGTTTCCAGGCTACATCACAGGGAGAAATTCAGGCAGAGCTGGCTGACTCCTGAGATGAGGAGATGGAGCTGAGAGTCCAAGGGAGACCCAAGTGGCTACAATGCTCAGAAGGGAGTACTGGAAAGGAGAGAGCTGCCTAGAGAGAGAACTCCACAGACCTATGGAAGGACTCCTCCAGTTTCAGCTGAATACTCATCAGTGCCCATGTGTCAGGAACCCATCTGAGACCAGGGAAAGAACCACTTGAAAAGGATTAGAGGTTACGGTGCTAGGTGCTCACACAGGCTGGGAATAGTACCTCTTCCTACCAACCAGCTTGGGAAACCTCCAAATTCACAGGCGTCAGGTAGAGTACTTGAGGATCTTGCGTCAGTAGTTAGGGGATAATTAGCCCTAGACTGAGTGCTCTCCTAGTCCTGCCTAACAAGTTTTAAAAACCAAGACCTGAAAGGACCAAACTTTTTCTGAGTACTAGCACACAACAAGGCAAAATTTACAATGTCAGGCATCCAATCAAAAGTAGAATGCAGGGGCACCTGGGTGGCTCAGTGGGTTAAAGCCTCTGCCTTCGGCTCAGGTCATGATCCCAGGGTACTGGGATCAAGCCCCACATCAGGCTCTCTGCTCAGCAGGGAGCCTGCTTCCCCCTCCTTCTCTCTCTGCCTATTTGTGATCTCTGTCTGTCAAATAAATAAATAAATCTTAAAAAAAAAAAAAAAAGTAGAATGCATGCAAAGACACAGGAAAACACGACACATAAATAGAAAAATCAGTGAAAACTGACCCCAAACTAACAAGATAGCAGAATTAGCAGACAAGGACATTAAGTTTGAGAAAATAATGGTTGAAAAAATTTCAAACTTGATGAAAACTATAAGGCACAGATCCAAAAAATACAACTAACTCCAAAGAAAAGAAATATGAAGATAACTACAACAAAACATATAGTCAAATTGCTTAAAACCAATGAGACAGAAAAACCTTAAAGGCAGCTAGCAAAAAATCTCTATGTACTTCCACGTATTTGCCCTGAGAAGAAAACCCTACTTCATCACCTCTAATTAGGCAAACGTGAAAAGAGTCACAAATATTCTCTTCATGTACCTGGCTTTATACAAGTTATTGGTTAGTAAAGAAGTACTAAGAGCTGTTCTTGATTTATTCTGAGAACTACTTGAAAAAACCTCTGTCATATGTCCAAAAATAAATGGGCTAACCAGTCAACCAATTTTTACCGGTTTGAGACTAGCTGACTTCCCATTTATATATAATAAAGTAGATTGAGCTGATGATACATATTAAATAGCCTACTCATGGTTGTTTTAACTTTTACATTCAAATTGCTTAATTATAAAAAGATAGATCTCTAACTAAAATGTAAAATTATTTTTAAAAAATTGGAAGGAATTTTGTATAAAGAGATTCTTTAATTTTAAATAATTTTCTATCTTCATTTCATACAACCCCCTGGTTCCTTCCAGTCCTCACTTCTCTGACATGTGTCAATGAGTTTTAATAAACATCTTCGGGGTGCCTGGGTAGCCTAGTGGGTTAAGCCTCTGCCTTTAGCTCAGGTCATGATCTTGGGGTCCTGGGATCGAGCTCTCTGCTCAGCGGGGAGTCTGTTTCCCCTTCTCTCTCTGCCTGCCTCTCTTCCTACTTGGGATCTCTCTCTATATATATATCGAATGAATAATAAAATCTTTTAAAAAAAATCTTCAAAACGGACTGAAGAAGAGGAAGGCAAGAGATGAAACAGGGAGTGCTGTTCACTGGATTCATTTCCCTGATAATAAATGTAAGTGCATAATGACAAAGAAAATACCATTTGTCAATTGGAGTAAATCCTAAAAAAATACCAGATTATGTCTTCTTCAGTTTTATCAAAATCACTTCGAACCCTCTCAGGTTCACCTAACAGTTGTTGTGGACCCAGGGGTCCACCACTCATTCTGAGTTCAAGTGAAAATTTTTTTCTTTGGCTCTCTTTAGTTGGGCTGAAGCATGCTATAGCTTTCAAATAAATTTGACTACACTGTCAGTAAAACATGGATAAAGAACATAAGAAATGTGAAAACCCTGGTCTAAAATACAGGTCTCTATGCAATGGCTTCCTCACAGGACCAAAGGCACTTTCCCATTCCATACAGCAGAACCTCAGGCGTACTCGCACTGCTCCTTAGCTGTTTTCATTTTAATAGTGTTACCATGACTTAGCTCCTAGGAGATTTCTTGCTATTACTGTGGAGAAGACTAAATGAAGCAGATTCTCAACATTTTCTCTCTCTAGGATTGTTCCTTCCCAGTCTGATTCAGGAATTAAAAAAAAAAAAAAAAAAGATGATTGATCTAGAATACCTGCTCCCTTCAGGTAAGAGTCCCCCACATATCCATAACAGGAATTTGTTTTCCACTTTTAAACCTAAAGGTGTAACCAGATCCTAATACAAAATGGAAGAGTGACAGTCAAATCACTGTGTGTGTGTGTGTTTGTTTGTATGTGTGTGTGTATCAACAAACTTGTTTCATTTTCCTTCCACTTTGCTGAGAGCCTTTAGCTAGCTAATAGCAACACGGTTCTCAGGCTCCTAGGTATATACACTTTGCTTCTGGGTATGCATACCCCCTAGCACTGTTCCTAGATCTGAAGGTCCCTTGATGGGTTTACCCTTAGAGAAACTAAGTGCTTTTTACCCTTTCGCACAATAACCCATCAATATAGAGCAAGGTGTAGGCTAGAGTGTTTTATCTCCTGGAGTGCTTTTGTCACATGTCCAAGTCCTATGGAACCACAACTGGAGCTGGAAGATCCTGTGTACTGTTACTTCTCTGCTTATAAGCTGCCTTTACTAATAAACTTTCCTGCAATTAGCACTTTGTGTGTCATTAGCGGTTTTTGTAACCATGCATCTTGTACAGCAGTTGGTGTCCAGCAAAGTCCTAATGTCATGGATTTCTGGAAGAGGAGCACACAAGGGTAGAAGATTTTCTCCTTGGGGTCAGCAGTAATTCACTTGGTGGGGTTAGGATGGTCTCAGTAGCTGTGCCCAAGGATGGCAGAAGCTCTAATGTGGACACCAAACAGGGAGACTAGTGGTGATAAAGTGGCTTGAAATGCAGTCATCCCTCCTTCCTTACCAGCTTAGAGACTTTCAAGAGTCTAAAGTTGGAGGGTGAACTAGAAAGGGTGGCAGCCCCTATAGAAAGGAAAGTGAGGCAAACTCCCATGATCCCTCTGTTATGATATATGAGGCAACTAGCCCCTGTGATAGGAAGCCAATTATTGTGAGGCATGCTCTATAGGAGCCTGAGTGGGAATACCAGAAGAAGGAAATCCGGCGATAAACAGAGTATCTGCCTTCGGCTCAGGTTGTGATCCCTGAGTCCTGGGATCGAGCCCCACATCGGGTTCCCTGCTCGGCGGGAAGCCCGCTTCTCCCTTTCCTACTCCCCCTGCTTGTGTTCCCTCTCTTGCTGTGTCTCTCTCTGTCAAATAGATAAATAAAATCTTTAAAAAAAATAGTTCTTTCAGATCATATGAGCCCCATTTCAGGTGAGGAAATGGAAAAGAGAGCCTAATTTGTGGCACATGTTTTTATACAAAATAAAAAGAAAAAAGGAACAAAGAAAAGATAGCTAGACTTCTGGCAGAGACTCCCTCACACAAATAAATGTAGTACTGCTTATAGAGAGAAGGATTTATAAGACAGAAGTTGATATGTTGTATAATTCTAGAGTGTGGAAGTGTTCCCTGCCTCAAAAACCTAAAAGACTAATGAGATGGTAGAAAAGAGACCTGTGAGATGAGACACAGAAGATCCAACAGCCATGAGCTTGAAAAGTCGTCCACAGAGGGGGATTCACCAGAAGATTAGGTGAAGAAGGTGCCTGGGGAGGACTGTTCTTCAGAGATTACAGTTGTTAAGCCTCACCCCCCACCATCTGGTAAGATCTCACAGTCTCTAGACTCTTCAAGAAAGGATATGGAGAACAGAACCTAGGGAAATACCCTGTATCATCTCAACTCCTGAAATGAGGTTATGGGTGGAAATACTAACTGTCATCACCTCCACCTTATGAGTTTGATTCAATTCCAGAAGCCAGACTTTCTCTGTTCCTAATCTGGGCTCTTTCAAATGTAAGAAGGACTAGGGCTGGGCTCTGTCCCTGGGTCCCCTTCCAAAGGATTGCTAATCACCCTCGCTGTGCTGAAAGAAGAGCCTCAAACATTTATGGGCTTGCTAAATAATGAGGGACCAAGGACCTACCATTCCAGAATGCAGAAAGGCCTTGGCCAACAAGTTCCTTTATTGGAGCTGGGAGTTGGTTGTTACCTATGGCTCAAAGCCCAGAATCACATTCACTGCAAAGGCTTTTGGGCCTTTTGTGTGAATTCCAGTTGTTCCTTTATCAGACTGCATACTGGCGGAAATACTGAGGTATTTAAGTCCCGCACAAGCATTTCCACATATCACTTGGACATATTTGTTGTGACCTCTAGGGCAGCTTTGGTAACTGTTGGCCAGGCATGTTGTCAACACCCAGATGCACTGACCAGGTCTGCCAAGGCTGCACAACACAGTTACATACCTGGAGGAGAAAGACTGCATTTCTTATGCAAGAATAGATTCAGGTAGGGGTACTGAACAATGCCATTTTGCTATTTAACAACCCTGTTTGACACTAGCACTACAAGGGCCTATGACACTGGCAAAGATATTCTGATGGCATTTGTTAGCTTTTGAGTATCTGATATTCTCTAGCCACTAAACAGTATATACCGTTCCTGGATATGAAGGAGTTATTACATCTCTCCCATGTGTGGACCATATAATACTATTAAGACTGAGACATATTTATTATATAGTAGGGTTTCCAGAAATAATACAATCATACATTTGGAGTTCCTTTCATAGTTGCTGCCTTTCAGCAATGGGCTGGCCAACATAGTACTGAATGGCTGGTCCATGTTCCCTCTTCTCCACAGGCAGTACAGAATGCTGGAATAGCATTCTAAAATACGGCTGCACGAACTCCTCCACAGTTACCTCCAACCACTGTCTGGTCTGGCTGCCCCCTACTGTTTATACTCTGAACATTCCTTATACCACATAAAGGTCCCTACACTTTGGTGAAGTTCCCTGACATCTTGAAGTTGAAGAGCAGAGATGAAGAATCTACTTGGCATCCTGGGGACCCAACATTCCTCTCCTTTTTTGGTACCTTTCAACTGGTGTCTGGGAGGCTCCTGCTGTTCATATTACGGATGATGGATGGACACAAATGCCGATATTCTCTTGTTTTCCAGATGACACTTGCAAGTAACACCTTGCAGGAGGGGCAATTTGAATTCTCTCTTTATTCCAACAGTCTAAATGTGCACTCACATTGTTTGTTGTGCACTCACCCTATAGCAGGAGATTTTGCTGCAGTCCTTATACCCATACAGTGTAATCTGTCTGGAGGACATCTTTGGTGGGAAAATGGCACCTCCTGATTTCATGTGGAACTTACTGTTTCAGAAAAAAAGGACAGACTGTATGGATCGCCCCTGAAGATAATGACGGACTTGGCATGGGGATAAGCATGCCTACCTCAGAGGGTGAGAGGGTGGATGTAGTGTGAATAACTTTCTCGTTGCCTTTCTTACAGATATTAACAAATTGTACTGAATAGTCCTCTACAGCGATCCCACACAATGACACTTATTTCAAAGCTATCAGGATGCTGTATTTGTCATCCTCATCCTACTTAATTATGGAGGACCTTGTGGGCATTCCACTCACAGACAATGCCACAGGAATTACTCATTACTCCAGACTCCTCATTTACTTGGGCTATCCATAATTCTGTCCTTACTAATTATACTGTGTAAAACTCTATCTTCTTAGAAGCAGAGGGACACTCATATCCTGACAACTCAGCTCCCAGTGACCCATTTCCCACATCAGGGGTGCCTGGTAGCACTTTTCTCCCCTTTAGACCTACAGTTGAGTCTGACTAATGGAACGCTGGCAGTTATCCCCAGCAAGTATAAATGCCATATGGATGCAAAATGCAGCATTGAACCAGACTGGCTGACACTCTGTGATCCAGTAGAACTTGTTTTCTTATGTGAACAGCAGGGCCTTCCTGCTTCCTACCTGGACATAACATTGTCTGCACACTTTATGAATAACTATGAGATCTTTTATAATGCCTTTAACTGGCTGGTTAGCTTAGTTGCTTAGAGTGCGGTACAAATAGTGACTCAAAATCTAAAAGGCACTCAAGATCTTCCCAGCTATGATCTCTGGTGTCAGCATCAGAATGTACCTGTAAATCGACAGGTACACAGGGAAACAAGCTTTCATTACTTCGAACAAGGGCTCTTCCCTTGATAGGCACCCATGAAGCTGAGGGTATGACCCCAAATCAGCTACCCCGGGGGACAATGCCATTGAGAAGTCTTGGGGTCTTACCACTGAACACTTTAGCATTGATTCCTTGACCTGAATAGTATTATAAATGTATAGTTTTGGACCGTTTGTTGGATATACTATAGAAATATGGCTCAGGGGAAATCTAAATCTACTAGTGTTGTGGATATTGTTTGTTTGGAATTTCTCTGGCTTATCTGAGGCCTCCTTCAGAAGACACCATTTAAAATACAATTGTTAGAATGTTTATAGCAGCAGGGAATATGGAAACTATGGAAAGAACCTAGATGTCCATCAACAGATGAATGGATAAAGAAGATGTGGTATATATATCTACAATGGAATACTATGCAGCCGTCAAAAGAAATGAAATCTTGCCATTTGCAATGATGTGGATGGAGCTAGAGGGTATTATGCTGAGCGAAATAAGTCAGTCAGAGAAAGACAATTATCATATGATCTCCCTGACATGAGGAATTTGAGAGACAAGGCAGGAGGTTCATGGGGGAGAAGGGAGGAAAAAATGAAACAAGATGGGACCAGGGACAAACCATAAGAGACTCTTAATCTCAGGAAACAAACTGGGGGTTTCTGGTAGGGGCAGGAGGAGGAGAGTTAGGGTGGCTGGGTGATGGATATTGGAGAGGGTATGTGCTATGGTGAGTGCTGTGAATTGTGTAAGACTGATGATTTACAGACCTATGCCCCTGGGGCAAATGATACATTATATGTTAATAAAAAATAAATAAAAATAAAATGTAATTGATAGAAGGCATCCATCAAGTGAGCCACACCAAGGGTCAGGGGGTGGACTAAAGGGGAATAAACCCTCAGTTATAGCTAAATGGTTACAGGGGCTCTCCTCCTTCCCTCTTCCCTGAGGCCTATCAGCAAGCCAGATTAGCCACTGAGCTAGTCTGCAGAGGGACAGCAGGGTCTTTAGTTGCTGTCAGCACTGTTCCCAAGGCTCTTAGTATGTGGAATCTGCCCTTTGTATTCCCAGGCTCAGAGTTCCTTTGATATATATGTTGTTGCTTAGAGAAACAAAGGGTTTTCAACCTCCTCTTGAACTAACCTAAAAATACAGAGTATGGGGGCACCTGGGTGGCTCAGTGGGTTAAGCCTCTGCCTTCGGCTCAGGTCATGATCTCAGGGTCCTGGGATCGAGCCCCGTCTCAGGCTCTCTGCTCAGCGGGGAGCCTGCTTTCCCCCCTCCCCGCCTCTCTGCCTGCCTCTCTGCCTACCTGTGATCTCTTTCTCTCTGTCAAATAAATAAATAAAATCTTTAAAAAAAATACAGAGTATGAAGGAGGGCACCTCTCTCGGGAGCTCTTGCTGCTTGTCCAGTCTGCAGTCTGGACAACAGTGCTGTGGAACCAGTATAGGGGCTCAGCAGATCCTATGTTCTTTGTTATGTCTCTACTCTAGAGTTGCCAGACTGATAAACTTTGTTGTTATTAGCAGCATGTGTTTCACTTATGGTGTGAGTTATCATGCATCTTATAAAACATGTATTTAGTTAATAGTTTTCTTTGGAGGTAATCCAAGATCTGGTATCTTCTCTTTGGATAAAGCTATTATAGGGATTTTTAAAAATACTTGGGCATTTATTTTTTTAAAACTTGTGCATTTAAATTTTTAAATAGATGAATGTTAAGTCTAATTTCATTAAGAACAGATTGTGCTTTTTTATTTTTATTTTTTAAGATTTTATTTATTCATTTGACAGAGAGAGATCACAAGTAGTCAGAGAGGCAGGCAGAGAGAAAGAGGAGGAAGCAGGCCCCCCGCGGAGCAGAGAGCCCGATGTGGGGCTCAATCCCAGGACCCTGGGATCATGACCCGAGCCAAAGGCAGAGGCTTTAAACCACTGAGCCACCCAGGTGCCCCCAGATTGTGCTTTTAGATAATTTTTTTTAAAGTGATAAATGAAAGGAATAGAATATTGCATATTGTTAATACTGTATTAACTTTTAATATCCACTTATTTTATGGTAGTTTCTACCAGTTAGCACTTACTCATCCTTATCAGCCTTGCCTCTCAGATACACTACTTTCCTATAGTGCACACTAATATGCTCTTGTTCTTTGCCTGGTATATATAGTATATCTTTCCAATTAGATTGTGAGCTCTTTCTGGACAGAGACAGGTTAATTTATTCTTTTGTATCTCCATAATGCTTAGTATAAGGCATAATATAAGTGCATATTAAACACTTGATTATTAAAATCATAAAGGTTTTTCATTTTAATGCGCTGGAAGATAAAGGAAAGGGATCTACATCTGTTATTTATTTTATAACTTTCATAGCACTTAAAATAATATAGCAGATGCACATTCATCAGTGAATTAATAAAAACTTTATGAGGAAATAACCCCTAAGTGAAAATTTATTCCTACTTTTCCCCTGTACCATGCAGTGACCACAAATAGTAGTATAAAGTATAATTAATGTTTATGTATCACTTTGTAGTTCTCTTAAATCCATTATTTGACATGATAACAAGAGTTTAGACAGAGCCTATTAAATTTCTTTTATAGAGAGAGAGATCAGGGTCCAAAGAGGCTAAGTGAAAGGGCCCGAATAGAAACTGAGGTCCAATAACAAATTCAATAAATGTTATTTAATCTGAGAGGTCTAAAATTAAAAAGAAAAGTTTCCTGTAAGCTTTTCTTATAAACCTTATAAAGACATTCAATTACTTACTTTCTTAAAATATTTTTAAAGTGCCTGTGATGTATATAGTTCTATCTTTAACACTAAGAAGAATCAAAAAGTACATATGACAATTATCAAACTTAATATGAATAGTTTATCTATCAATTGCCAAGATAATAGTATAATTATTTGGTTTTCTAGGAGTTCACAGATAATAAAAAATAGTTCCACTTACATAAACTGCAGAAGAATTTATAAAAGGGCTAGAACTTGAGCTGGATCAAGAAAAGTGAAATTTAGATGGTGAAGAAAAGGCAAGTTAGCATTATATTGAACAGAATTTGATAAAACAAAGCATGCAAAGTATGCAAAGCAGGAGGAATGCACATATGTTAAGCAACGGTGAGTAGACTTGTCTATGTTAATTCATACTGGAGAACAGTATAAAGATATTTTGAAGTCAGATTTATAGAAGTCCTTGAATGCTTGAATGCTAGGTTGTATACAGACTTATTACATCATGTTATCAGCAATAGGGAGTCATTCAAGGTTTTGGAGTAGAGGCATGACATGATGACAGAATGTAATGGAAGGAAGAGAGTGAACATAGAGAAATTGGGGACAGGTGTAATAATCCACATACCTATTAATAAAGAACCAATTTCAGCAGTGTTGAAAAGAGATTAACTTCAGACATTTTGAAGGAAAAGTTGATGCCCTAGATAACTTCAAGTTTACATGACCAAATGATTGAGATTGATGTGCCCCTTAATCAAATTGAAGAATATGTAACTGACTTCAGTGGGGCTCGGTTTTTTGTTTTTGTTTTTTTAAGCTTCACAGATGATTCTTATTATAGATAGGCAAAGCCACGTGCCTGGGTACTTCTTTACTTCTCTTAAGCTTCACCAAGCCTTGGCATCTACCAAGTGACTCATAATTTTACAACTTTTTTGTAATTTTATAATTTTAAATTAGATCTCTAAAGATATATGCACTTAACGTTTATTGCAGCATTAGTTTTTTTAAAAATTCTAGTTAGTTAACATACAGTGTGATATCAGTTTCAGTTGTACAACTTAGTGATTCAATACTTATATACAACACCCAGTGCTCATCACAAGTGCCCTCCTTAATACTCATCGCCTGTTTTACCCATCCACCCCCCACACCTCCCCTCTGGGAACCATCAGTGTGTTCTCTATAGTCAAGAGTCTGTTTCTTGGTTTACCTCTCTCTCTTTTTCCCATATGTTCATCTGTTTTGTTTCTTAAATTCCACATATGAGTGAAATCATATGGTATTTGTCTTTCTCTGACTGGCTTATTTTGCTTAGCATAATACCTCTAGCTCCATCCAGGTCATTGCAAATGGCATGATTTCATTCTTTTTAAGGCTAAGTTATATATTCCACTGTGTGTGTGTGTGTGTGTGTGTGTGTGTGCGCGCGCGCGCACACGCGCACATATGCCACTGCTTCTTTATCCATTCATCAGTCTATGGACATTTTGGGTCTTTCCATAATCAGCTATTATAAATAATCCTGCTATAAACACTAGGGTACATGTACCCTTCAAATCTGTACTTTTATATTCTCTGTGTAAATACCTAGTAATGCAATTGCTAGACTGTAGGATAGTTCTACTTTTAAATTTTTGAGGAGGTTCCATACTGTTTTCCACAGTGGCTGTACCAGTTTACATTCCCACCAACATTACATGAAGGTTCCCCTTTCTCCATATCCTCACCAACATTTGTTGTTTCTTGTGTTGTTAATTTTACCCATTCTGACAGGTATGAGGTGATATCTCATTGTAGTTTTGATTTGTATTTCTCTGATGATGAGTGATTTGTGAATCTTTGTATGTGTCTCTATTTGACATATGTACGTCTTTTTGGGAGAAATGTCTGTTCATGTCTTCTATCCATTTTTTAGAAATTGGATTGTGATTTTTTAGTATCTGAGTAATAGAAGTTCTTTATATATTTTGGATACTAATCCTTTATCAGGTATGTCATTCTAAATATCTTCTCCAATTCCATAGGTTGCCTTTTAGTTTTATTGGTTGTTCCCTTCACTGTGCAAAATTTTTTTATTTTGATAAAGTCCTGATAGTTTATTTTTGCTTTTATTTCCCTTGTCTCAGGAGACATGTGTAGTAAGAAGCTGCTATGGTTGTGTCAGAGAGGTTACTACCTATATTCTCTTTTAGGACTTAAATGGTTTCCTGTCTTATATTTAGGTCCTTAATCCATTTTTAATTTATCTTCATGTATGGTGTAAGAAAATGATCCAGTTTCATTCTTTTGCATGCAGCATTATTTTTAATAGCCAAGATATAGAAGCAACCTAAGTGTCCATCGATAGATGAGTGAGTAAGAAGATGTGGCATACACACACACACACACAGACACACACACACACACACACACACACACACACACACACAGAAATATTACTCAGCTATAAAAAAGAATAAAATCTTGCCATTTGGAACAACATGGATAGGCCTCAAAGGTATAATGCTAGGTGAAATAAGTCACTCAAAAAAAAGACAAATACCATAGGATTTGATGCTCATATGTGGAATTTAAGATCAAAACAAATGAACAAGTAAAAAATGAAACAAAAAAACCCCCAGACTCTTAAATACAGAGAATAAACTGCTGGTTGCAAGAGTGGAGGTGGGTTGGGGGGGGTGAATGAAATAAAGGGGGTTAAGAGTACACTTATACTGGGGAATCTGGGTGGTTCAGTCAGTTAAGCCCCTGACTTCAACTCAGGTCATGCTCTTAGAGTGGGGACTGAGCCCCAGGTTGAGCCCCGTGCTCAGCAGGGAGTCTGCTTCTCTGTCTGCCCCTCCCCCTGCACCTGTTTTCTCTCTCTCAAATAAATAGAATCTTTAAAAAAAGAAAAGAGTATACTTATCTTGATGAGCACTGAGTAATGTATAGAATTGTTGAAACTTATATTGTATACCTGAAACTAATATAACACTGTTATTATACTTAAATAAAAAAATAGATTTCTCTACTAAAACTTTCATTTAATTACATTCAAAACAAACTCCTCCTCTTGGCTTCTCTGATTCGGTTTTAAAAAAATACAATTTTTCTACTGAGGATTGATTCATCAAATTTATCTTTGATTCCACTTATATCATATACAATAATTTCTCATAGGAATTCTGCCTTTAAGATACCATGGTCTTCCCATGTTCCTTGGTTGTATTTGAGCTTACAGTCTCCCTACTTTTTATCTAGGCTACTAGAATGATCCCACACTGATTTTTCCACCCCTTTTTTCCACCAATCCAAGGTGTACTTAACTCCCAGATTATTTTTGTCTCTGCCTTCAAGAGCTCATAGTCTACTGATAGAGCTGGCCATGTATGCCAAAAATTATAATAAAATATTAAAAATAGGCTATATAACATTTCCCTGTTTTGAGCATTTTAGGCACTTTGTGTTTATACCTTTCATTGCTTCTGACCTCATTCTGATTTGCAAAGTTTTGTGGGTTTTTTTTTTTTTTAAGATTTTATTTTTATTTGAGAGAGACAGAGAGAACACAGGAGTGGGGTGAGAGGCAGAGGGAGGAGCAGACTCCCCGCTGAGGAGGGAGCCCAGTGCAAGATTTGATCCTGGGAGTCTGAGATCATGACCTGAGCCAAAGGCAGCCACGTAGCTACTAAGCTACCCAGGTGCCCTGACTTGCAAAATTCTAACTTTTCTTAGAGTGACTTGCAAAATTCTAACTTTTCTTTGGGACCACCCCTGGATTGGAAAGCAAATATACTGGGATATAGGTCTATCTGGAAAAGCTAGGAGTTTCCTAAATACATAACCCAGAACAATTCTGTTTTTGTTAGGTATTAGGGTTCTGCATAAGGTTTTTTAAATTTTAAACAATTTATTTAAACAAAACTAAAGAAACAGTTAACCCATTTAACCCATTTTTTCTACCACCCTCCTCCCTCCAACCTCTGGCAATAACCAATCTGTTCTTTTTATCTATGAGCTTGGTTTTCTTTTCTTTTTCTTTTATTATTTTTCTAGATTACGCCTATAAGAGAGATCGTATGGTATTTGTCTTTCTCTGACTTCACTTAGCATAATGTCCTTGAGGTCCATCCACATTGTGGTAAATAGCAAGATTTCATTCTTTTTTATGGCTAAGTAACATTCCATATGATGTGTGGATGTGTGTGTGTGTAGACCACATTGTTTGTCTTTATCCATTCATTCACTGATGGACACATAGGTTGTTTCCATAACCTGGAATAATATGTGAATAATATGGAATAATTTGTGAATAATGCTTCAGTGAACATGGGGGTGCATATACCTTTTGAGTTAGTGTTTTCATTTTTCTTTGGATAAATATCCAGAAGTAGAATTGCTGGATTATATGGTAGTTCCATTTTTAATTTTTTGAGGAACACTTATAATCTTTTCCAGAGGCTTCACTGATTTACATCTCCACCAATCAGTTTACATCTCCACCAAGAGTTCCCTTTTCTTCTCATTGTCACCAACACTTATTATAATTTCTTGTCTTCTTGATTCTAGCCATTCTAACAGGTGTGAAGTGAGATCTCATTGTGATTTTGATTTGCATTTCCCTGATGGTTTGTGATATTGAACACCTTTCCATATGCCTGTTGTTCAGTTGGCCATGCGTATGTTTGCTTTGGAAAAATGTCCATTCAGATCTGCCCATTTTTTAATCAGATTGTTTTTCTGCTTTGAGTCACATGAGTTCTTTATATATTTTGGCTATTAGTCCCTTAATTAGATATAAGATTTGAAATATTTTCACTCACTCAGTAGATTGCCTTTTCATTTTGCTGATGGTTTCCTTTGTTGTGCAAAAATTTTTTAGACTCGTGGAGTCCCGCTTACTGATTAGTGTTTATTCCGTGCTTTAAATATTTTTATTTTAAAATATTTTATGCACATGGTGAAAAAAGGAACCCACCACAGTCTTTTGTAAAATCAACCCACATCAATTTTTAAAAAGAAATAAAAGGCAGCTGAAGCTTCCATGTACCCTCCCTGACTCCATCAACAGCTTCTGCACTGGAAAGGCACAGCATGAATTTCATGTATCATTCCAGTACATGACTTCATACTCTTACTTCATATAATCTGAAGCCATAGGAAATATATTATTGTGTAAAAAACACTGTTTACTATATGCCAATAATGCTTACATGCCAGCCACTACTTTAAGTACTTTACGTGCATTATTAACTGCCCTCCCCCACCCCCGCGCCAGCAAAAGATTTTTTTTTTTTTTTAAAGATTTTATTCATTGGGACGCCTGGGTGGCTCAGTTGGTTGGGCGGCTGCCTTCGGCTCCGGTCATGATCCCAGGGTCCTGGGATCGAGTCCCGCATCGGGCTCCTTGCTGGGCGGGGAGCCTGCTTCTCCCTCTGCCTCTGCCTGCCTCTCTGTCTGCCTGTGCTCGCTCGCTCTCTCTCCCTCTGTCTCTGACAAATAAATAAATAAAATCTTTAAAAAAAAAAAGATTTTATTTATTTATTTGAGAGAGAGACAGTGAGAGAGCGCATGAACAAGGAGAAGGTCAGAGGGAGAAGCAGACTCCCCATGGAGCTGGGAGCCCAATGTGGGACTCGATCCCGGGACCCCAGGATCATGACCTGAGCCGAAGGCAGTCGTCCAACCAACTGAGCCACCCAGGCGTCCCAGCAAAAGATTTTTGTTTTAAAAAAGATTTTTGTTTTAAAAAATTTTGTTTTTTGTTCCATTGCTAAAAACATCTACCTTATAGAAATTTGGGTCTGGATATCTATGTGATTAATCAATCCCCTCTTTCCACTGGACTTAAACTACTACAAGGCATGGATTGTGTTTTATAGATCTTTGAACCTCCTGCAGTGCCTAAAAATCCCTGGCATAAAGTATGTATTCAAAGAAAGTGTGTTGGGAGAAGTTTCTGCCTATATACATCACCGTGGAGCCACAGCTACATGCTGGACTTGGGAGCACTGACTAATACTCTCAGTCCCACCAGAATTTTCACATTTGGAAACACCCAAACACATGGTTCTAAAAAGTTCAATTCCAGATGGCTTATCTAGCACATAAAAACACTGTGTACTGGGTTAGTTAATGCAACACAAGTGGAGGCAGCAAGAGAACAGTCTAAAGGTAAAACATCAAGGATTCTGTGGTAACCCAAAACTCAAAGAAAAAAGTTTAATGGAGAAGGAGGTGATCATAAATATCAAACATGAACAAGATTTCAAGATGAATGAGGATTATGATAAGGATCTTAGTTTAAGCAAGTTATGTTCAGGGATACTGTCAGGATGGGTGCTTGTTGCAAAGGTTGAAGAATAAACCACATGTTAAAAAATCTGACAATGGGAGAAAAAAATAGAGAAGCAGCTATAAAGGATAATACAGGTGGAGATCTTTGTCCACTAAATAAGAAAGGAATAGTCTATGTTTGATGTCAGAAAGAGTGGCAGAAGAGAAATCATGGAAGGAATATTTATCAGTGAAAGAGTCATTATGATTTCAAAAGGAATGGGAATCAAGGTTTTACAATGTTTACCCGTAAACCAAATTTGATTCTGGAAGCACAAAATATATTGAAGAAGTAACAGAGTTTTTAAAAATATGGTTTTTCATATTATTTTTAAAAGATTAACAGTTCCTACCTTCACCACTCTCCATGCCTTCTACAAAAATCCCCCCACACTGGGGAAGAATCCAGTACCGGCGTCTGTAACGATCCTGGCCAAACATCATCGAACGTAAAGAGTGAGAAGCGTCAAAGAGCTTCCTTCTGTACTGACTCTGTTGCTGTTAAGAAATGATGCATATAATTAAGCTATGGATGTCAATTGGTTTAAGAATTAATATATAAGTGACTTTACACTTATTATGCCTTTACTAAGCAGCTAAATTCCACTTCTGGGAACAGACAGCAGAAGAGTTAATATTACATGCCTGACTTCAATTTCAGTAACATTTACAAAGTTAGAAATTATTTTGAAAGTAACAGGAATATTTTTGTTACCATGGATTAAACATGCTTTATTTTATCAGTTATCTTATAGTAAAGCTTGTCTTATGCTTGATAATAAAAAATGTGATCAAGTATTTTGCTGGCCAGAACTGGCTCAATCCTATTAGTTATACAGTGTATGACAAATAACTCTCACATATGTAATTGACCATATCTGTATTTGCTTATTTTTATACTCATACTGTAAACCTATGTAACATACAAGTAAGTTTTGGGATAAATTTGAGATGAATCTAACATTGATATAATATATAGTTATCTCATAATATTAATCTCATTATACTTCCAAAAATTCATCCTTTTTATAAAAGTTCATTTAAAACTTCAATAATGTTATTGAAATTCAATTTTTAATTGACTATTTTAAATGAGAAGTACACAAATATATAGTTTATAAATCCAATGCAAATAAAATATACAAATATAGTAATGTAAAATGAAACATAAGATGCTGAAACTATTACCATGATATTTGATCAAACTTTAAAAGTAATTACCTACAAGAAATAAAACCATGCATTTACTTATATTTTGTATTTAAATGAAGAGCTGCAGAATAAGGCCCTGATTAAGTTTAGGCTTTTAACACTGGTTGGCATTAAACTTTTAAAGTTTAATTGTGAGACTGTTTCTAGAGCTCCTCATTTTAATTACTTATAAGAAAGCTTGTTTTTATTTAGCAGCCAGAAGAACTAATCCCATATAAGATGGATCTTTAAAACACTGAAAAAAAGATGTTAACTGTAATCTGAAAAGTGCTTACTTTACTCAGTTTTTCAATCTGTTTTTCTAGCTCTTCAACACTTGCTGCTTGGTCACCTTCATCCTACACATAACAAAATACAGTATCATTTACCTGTTTTTAAGATTTATCTCTTTAATCAATCAGCAAATATTTAATGAAAGTCTCCTTTACACAAAGTATCAGGATAGGCACTATGGAAATAGTACTCAAAGTACTAGGATAGGCGCTATGGAAATAAGTAAGACTCAGTTGTTGCTCTTTTTAAATAATATGGTAGGCAGAGAAAATATTAACACTAAAAAACAAAAACCATCAAATAGTAGGAAGCTATAAGGATTAAGATAAGTAGAGATAAAAAGTCATGGAGTTCAGGGGAAGGTGAGATTCATTCTAGTGGGAATCTATCCTAAGAAATGCTACATGGAAGTAGTTATGTTTTTATTGTTGCTATTGTTGTTTCTGTTTTAAGAAGTTGTGTTTTACTCAGCTGCTGAAGAATGGTTAGGAATTGATCAATGAGAGAAAAGAAGGCAGGGCATTCCAGGAAGAGTTTGACATATCATGACCTGAAAGGTACATTAAGGATAATGCGAGATATGAGGCATGGATGAGTTGAGGGCTAAATTGTTGAGATCTGTGAATGCTTGGCAATGGACAATGATATCCTTTGAGGGAGGTTATACATCAGAACTATGCTTTACAAAGATTAATCTGATAACAGTTGTAAGATGGCCTGGAGCAGGGAAAGGACTAGAATTGGCAAATCTTGTTAGTAGATTCCTGCAGTGATTCAAGAGAGAAGGAGAATGTGGGTGTCACTGGTGTTAAAGAAATAGAAATAAGAAAAGCAAATGGATGTAAGAGATAATACATAATTGGAACTGCTATGTCCTGACAAGTCCAGGATCTGAGGCAGGGAAGGGTGAGGGAGAGGAAGGAAAGAGCAAATTATGATGTTAAAGCTTTAAATCTGGGAACTGCTAAAATACTGGTACCTTAATTCAAGAGAGTCATTTTTAGAGCAAAGAAGGTTAAGTTACATTTTGAACACCGAGCTTTTAGAAGAAAAAAATAATCTCTACTATATACAGTATTAATTTCATAAATGGAAAGTACATATGTGGCTGTATGAATTTTTTCATTCTAGAAAATAAATATAGGAAAACTAGCCCCAAATTTTATGTTTGAGAAGGAAATCATGAGGTAATAGAAGGTATATATGCTTCTTTGAATGTCAGCTACACTACTTTCATATAGGCAAATTACTTAACTCTTCTAAGACTGTTTTGTTATCTGTAAATTGGTCATAATATTATCTGTAACATAGGATTTTTGTGAGAACTACGTAAGAACAGATCTGAAAGCAACTAGCATAGTTCCTGGTATTTAATATATATATGTAAGATTACTTTCCTTCTTTCTGAAAATTATACTTTAATAAGAAGATGTAGGTACACTTAGGATAAAAAAAACCCAGAAATTTATTTTTGATGTTCATTTTTTTAAAAAGATTTTATTTATTTGACAGACAGAGATCACAAGTAGACAGAGAGGCAGGCAGAGAGAGAAGAGGAAGCAGGCTCCCCGCTGAGCAGACAGCCTGATGCAGAGCTCGATCCCAGGACTCTGGGATCATGACCTGAGCTAAAGGCCGAGGCTTTAACCCACTGAGCCACTGAGGTGCCCTTGATATTCACTTTCTATAAGCATTTTTACAAAGCCATGTTGCCATCAAACACTCATGAACAGTTATTTCTACACCGGTATCATTATTGCCCTAATAAAAGGAAGTGAAAGGAAAATCTCAACAGTTTTACTGTTATCTATCGTTATCCACTCCTTATCCAAATTTAGTGAACCAAATTACAAAAGCATTTTGGGCATACTTTTTGTGCTAATAGTAATATGATTTCTATTTGGATTTTAAAAAATCCTAAAATCTTTAAATTTTGACTCTCAAATAGATAATTCATATCTATAGGATTCTGAACAGATCTTCTGACCAAAGGATAAATGTTTGATAATTTGCTTATGTAAAAATAAAATTCAATCAACAAATATTTGAAACAAGACATGGAAGTAGCTATGTATCAGCCAAATTAACTAACTGCCCTTTCTAAGACTCTTCCTATGATGGAAAAGAAGTAAAATGTCAACTAAAGTTCTATTTAAAGGAGCTTTGGCTAATAGTCCCTATAATTTTAAGAGCTATGAAGGAACCTGAAAGACCAGAGTGAAAGGCAACAACAAAATTAAGAACACAGAATCCCTGCCATGGTTCTCCACGGTTTATCATCCCACAGGGAGGGCCATTATATGTCTGTATATGTTGGAATTTAATTGCCCACATAACTTTACATGCCTAGTTGTGAAGTTAAGGCTCACAAAAGCTTCAACACAGATCTAAGCATTAGAGAGACTCTATGTGTTAAAGGAATGAAAAGTGAGAAGATGGGATCATGTTTGAGACAAAGGGCTATCCATGACTTAGTCAAGGGCAGTATTTTCTAACTGAAAGAGATCATGTGGGTCTCTTCAATTAATCCTTTGAGAAGTATAACTACTGAGAGGCCAAATCTATTTTTGGAGGAATAATGTGCCTATCTTACCAGTTAGATTCATTAAATAGTTAAAATTTTATTTAACAGGAAATTGAGAAGTGGCTGCCAGTTCTTCATTATGAAGAATAGCTCTCAAATCATTTCAAGGAAATACTAAATTGCCTTCTTAGGTCCTAAAATATTTATTATTTTTAAAAGCTTTTAAACTGTTTTCTCATATTAATAACAAGCTATATACATTTGCCAGAATTTTGATCAATGAAACCCTACAATCTAATTAACTCTATAGTTCAACACTCATTAAAAAAAAAAAATAGAACACCACTTTAAATAATACATCTGGTCTAAGAAACATAATGATTTTTAAATAATTAATAATGATTTTTAATCTCCCTTAAAGAAAAAAAATGTATGGCTTGTTAATTTTCCATGTGAAAAAAGCAGCCAGGCAAAACAAATAATTTCTGTAAATAAACTCTAATTTAGTAGGATAACTACCCAGTAGAATACATTAAAATCCCAATAGAGAGTTTTAAAATTTATGAGAGTTAATACTTCAAAACAATTTATAATATTAAGTGCTGAAGAGTGATCCTAATTCTATGAAAAGGTGATTAATATGGTCAGAAAGGTTTAATTCCTGCTACAGAGACAGCTCCACTTGCCAAAAGAAGCAGATCAGTTATAAATGGTATCTTTTGTTTGAGTAATTACAATTCTGATATCCAAATTATATAGCCTTCACATTATTTATCGCAGCATGAAAATACATGATCAAGTGGTTTCAAAAGTACATTATGAAATAATTAATTTCTGCAAGGAATCTCAATGTAGTCTCCTTTTCAGATTGATACTCAAAAGAAGTAAAGCTCATTCTAGAGATTTTTATCATTTTGGTTTAAAATATAACATGGGAAAGAGTTTATGAAAACATTTTGCATTTATGCTATTTTTACTTAAGAGAACTGTATGACCATGACCTTGTAAGTTCCTCCACATTATCCAGATTCAGTCAAAATTTTGATTCAGTAATTCATCACTGATTTTGATTAGATATTATTTTCATACACTCTATCAATGAATTCATCCTTCTAAGTCTTCTTTACTTATTATTCCAGCAGTACTTAGTTGATGTAGTAAAGGAAAAGAATTCTTTCTTGAGGGATGCCTAGGTGGTTTAGTTGGTTGGTCGTCTGCCTTTGGCTCAGGTCATGATCCTGTGGTCCTGGGGTCAAGTCTCCTATCAGGTTCCTTGCTCAGCAGGGAACCTGCTTCTCCCTCTGCCTGCCACTCCCCCTGCTTGTGCCCGAGCGCTCTCTCTCTATGACGAGTGAATAAATACAATCTTTAAAAAACATTAAAAAAAAAAAGGAGAGAATTATCTCTCAACTTCCTTAGCTAAATACTTCCGGAATTGAGGACAGAGGAATGATTGACAGTATATTGTCTTTTGAGTATCATTCTTCAGGCTTATCAGTATCTTTAGCATTCTTTTCTGGTAAAAAGTGAACTTCGACCTTTATTTCCCTTTTAAACATGTCTATTTCTGTGGCTTATGGTAGCTTACATTAAATACACACACAGACACACACACACACACAGACACACACACACACACCCCTATCACCTTGTCTTCTTCCCTGTAGCCTACTCTTCAAAGCTAGCACCTCTACCTTGATTGAATACCCTCCAAAATCTTTAGGGACCTTATACCATTAATTATTCTCTTCATCTCTTTAATCTTCAACCCCGCCTCTCTTATTTTTTTGACTCCCTTCAACCAAAAATCACCTCATGTCTTTCACAGCTGAAAAATCCTTGGTCTTCGTCTACTTCTAGGAACTAACAACACTTTCTTCTGAGGCACCATGCTTAAAGCAGTCATTTTCACTTTCTCACTTCTTATTTTTCTCATTCATAGCCTGCCTTCCACTCCTGCCCCTCTAACGAAACTGCTGGCACTGGTTACCAATGAGTCCACATTGCCAAATTCAGTGAACACTTCCAGTCCTCATCACACGAGATTCCTGCTGCCTTGATACTATCATTGTCTCCTTTTTGAAATGTTTGTGTTTTCTTGATTTTTTATTACTACAGAAGTAGAAAAGAGTTAGCATTGTGGGCCTGACTGCTATCCTTTGAAAGCCTTGCTCTTAAGATTGGCCCTTGGTGTCTGGGAACTTGGATTTTAAAGGATTTCCTTCACTATGATAAGACTGGCTCACTAAATTGTGCTATCAATGTGGTTCATTCATACTTTTCTTCTGGGAGTCTGGAATTTTGGCCCATGCTATGCAAGGGGTGCCCATGTGACTATTCCCCTAGTAAAAACTCTGGGCACCAAGTCTCTAATGGGCTCTCCTAGTACACAACATTTCACATATGTCACAACTTACTGCTGGAAGAAATAAGCTCAACCTGTGTCACTCCCCAGGAAAAGACTCTTAGAAGGTTGAGCCTGGTTTCCTCTGGATTTTGGCCCATAAGCCTTTTCGGGTTGTGCTTTGTTTCTTTTTGCTATAAGAATTCATAGACATAGCATAACTAGATTCTGAGTTCTCTGAGTTCTCCTACTAAGTCACTGACTCTGGAGGTGATCTTGGGGATCCCTGACCCACTACAGAAATCTCCTACCTTTCTATTTCTTCTTCAGCAAAAAGCCTTGTGAGCTCTTAAATATAGGTTTTCCCTGGGGTTCCAACTTCAGTCCACTACTTTATATACTAAATCAATCCCCTGTGTATGTGTTAATAACCTCTATATCTATATTTTCAAGACTGACCTTTTCTTCAGGCTTCAGATTCTTAAATCCAACTGACTGCTGAACTTCTGCATAGGTACTTTAAACTCAACAGGTCTAAAATAAGGCTGCTGTCATTTCCTACCTTCTACTATCTGTTTTCTCCCCCATCCTCCCCTACCATCTATTTAATCTGCTCCTCCTGATTTCTCGGTCTCAGTAATGGCAACAATAGCATGCAGTCTCCCAAGCCAGATAGTTGGGAGTCAATCCCACCCATCCGTCAACCTACACAGCACATCTTCAAATACTACTCATTCTTCCCGCTATTTATTGAATCCTTTCCTCCTTCATCCCAACTACCATTAGCCTAGTTTCAGATGCCTCACAACTCATCTAAATATTGCACTATCTCCTGACTGATCTTCCCACCTCTGATCTTGCCCTACCCAAATCTGTTTCTATCTTCTGCAGAATTTCTATAGTGAGTCACTTAAAACTGAAGTCTGACCATGTGATTACCTTACTTATAATCCTCCAGTAGCTTCCTATCACCAAGAAAGTCTAAAATCCTAATACACAGCTGTGTTGGATACGAGGCTCTCCGGTAACACTAAAGCACCTACTAATTCCCTTAAAGCACATTGTGGTTTCAGGCTTCTATGTCCTCGCTCATGCTGTTTTCTCTGCCTGGAACACTTTTCTGTGGATTCTTCCCCAGGTCAACATGCAGCCCAACTAGTAGCTCAGCTAATGAGTCCAGAAAGACTTTGTGAGAATTTATTCCTCAAAAAGGTCAAATGCCCTTCCTTTGTACTTGACTAGCACATTGTAAATACTGCTACCAAATCAGTGAACACTTAACACATTACTTTTTCTTATTTCAAATATTCCTCAGTGAGAGTGTAAATTGAGAGGAGACTTCTACAGTGTCTCACTCATCTTCGTTCAAAAGTGCCCAAAGCTAGGCACATAATAAATTGGTATTTAGAAAATCTACCAATCTCACTAAATCTGACAACACTTTTAGGACATGAAGGACCATGCAAATGTAAGACATTATGTTACCAGAATAAAGAGAATACCTGAAGTTAAGACTCTGCATAGTTCACTGGAGAATGCTCAAGTTATTATATAAAAAGAAAAACTTCATTTCTCTTATTCGGTATAAGTGCCTTCTATGTGTAGGCATTATATTCAGTATCTACTTAATATTCACAAAAAAACTTTAAGAGGTGAATCACACTGAGTTTTCAGATGAAGAATCTGAAGCAAATAATTGTCCAAATGAAGTTCAAACACAAATTCATTTGACGCCAAATTCTCTATTATTTTCCAATATGTTATACAGTCTTAGTTAAGTTTAAAATCAACCTAAATTTGATTACCTCATCTTCACAGATATCAGTCTTCTTTCCTTTTTTGTCTTCTTTATCTTCTTCATCCTCATCATCTTCATCAGCTTGGTCATCACTATCATCATCGTCATCGTCATCAAAATCACTGTCTCCTCCCTTCCTTCTTCGTTTGCGTCCTGGTGTGGGTGTGCCCAATGGATGCTGTTCTTCTCCAAGATCAATGCCACCTGAAGTGTCTCTTTTACCTGTTTTCTTAGCATGAATGATTCTGAGCCTTTAAATATGAAAAGAATGATGATATGGTAAAGTCTTCTCTCAGTACTTTTTAGAAAGCATAACATTTTTTAAAAAGATTTATTTATTTGAGAGAAAGAGAGAGAGAGCACAAGCAGGGGGAGGGGCAGAGGGAGAAGCAGGCTCCATCCCAGGATCCTAAAGGCAGCCGCTTAACTGACAGAGCCCCTTAGGCACCCCTTGATTTTTTTTTTTTTTTTTGAGAGAGAGAGAGAGATGGAGAGTGTGCACATAGGGTGGGGGGGAAGCAGAGGGAAAGGGAGAAAGAATCTCAAGCAGGCTCCATATCTAGTGCATAGCCCAACCCAGGGCTTGATCTCATGACCCTGAGATCATGACCTGATCTGAAATCAAGAATCCGATGTTTAACTGATTGAGCCACCCAGGCACCTCAAAGAGCGCTACATGAGTTTTAACCAAAAATATCTTACGGTATTTTTGTCAATAAGGAATAAATCAATGATAATAAAAATTAGAATTAAGAAGTTTAACAAACATGTTTCCAGAAATTACAGAATGTATTAACTTTCAAGAATTATTTAGGATACCTCTTTGGAATTAGAACACATTTAAAAAAGTAAAACTTAGAATTCTGTCTGGAAAGATTAACTCTAGCAATGGGCAAGTGATAATTTCTGATCTTATACTATCAGACTGAATAAATTTCAGTTCAAATTACCATAAAGAAATTATCCTCTTAACATAGAAGTTGAATAATTTCGGCATTGTATTTCCTGGCAGGAAGCTAATTAAGTTTTAATGCTGAATACATTTGGATATGTTAGACCCTCTGTAAAAGCAAACTTTAATTAGAAAGCAATTAAAAAAGGTGGTAATTCCAAACAGATTCTGTTTATGACAAAAGTAACCTGATAGCAACAACAATCTTAGAAAATGTGATTACTTGACTTCTTCGAAATAAAGAAGATAAATGGTCTGTTTTCTAAGTTTGAAGAATATGAGCTCAATGAAATCTCAGTATAACTTTTGTCCACTGCAAATTCTGACCCTGAGTTTCATTAATTTCATATCTCATCCTTATTAAGCTTTACTATTCTAATTTTAAGACAAAATAAGGCTACAATTTGTATGCTTTATAGGGGAACTTGTACAAAGGAAAAACAGTAAACTGATTTTAATAAAACAAGACTTACTTGCGAAGTTTACCTTCTACTACCCATTTATCTCTCCTCAAGTTTGACATATAATCAATGTTCTTATCAATTTCACTGTCAATGCAAAAATTGGAAGACATAAATTAATCCATTATGCAATACATTAGTTTGATAATAAGCAAATTGATGCAATTTTGGTAAGTACAAATGATGACTGTTTATGAATAGCAAAAACAATTGAAAATTATATTAATATATTATCATATCTTAGAGATATATAGAAAACTTAAAATGTCCAGTAATGGTAGAAATGTATAGCTCTAAAATATTTGAATCAAACCTTTTCCTACAAAGGTAAAGGGTTAAAAGTAACATATTTAAATCTGTAATATAACAAATAAGAACAAGATGGACATGGATTTGTTCATCAAATCTTGAAATACTAGAGTGGAGAACTTTGACTCTTAAATGAGATTAATTTTTTTAAAAAGTACAAATTAGTAAAGTAATAAACTAAAAATATTAATATTACATTAGCACATAGTATAATAAAAAGTAGAATTATCCAATTCTAGGAATGGCTACTAAGGAAAATCAGGTAGTCATCTATCATTGAAAGACGTCAAAAAAAGAAAAATTCTGGATTCTTTCAGTTTTGGTACTCTATTGTATAAATAAAACAAGTCACAAAGACTGTATACAGTATGATACAAATTTTTGTTTCAATAGACAGCAAAGAAATACATTAAAATATTATTAGCAGTAGTCACCTCTGAATGGTGAAATCAAGTACAATTTTTTTTTAAAGATTTTTAAAAATTTATTTATTTGACAGACAGAGATCACAAGTAGGCAGAGAGGCAGGCAGAGAGAGAGGAGGAAGCAGGCTCCCTGCCGAGCAGAGAGCCTAATGTGGGGCTCGATCCCAGGACCTGGGATCATGACCTGAGCCGAAGGCAGAGGCTTTAACCCACTGAGCCACCCAGGCGCCCCATCAAGTACAATTTTAATTTTTTTTTTGTGGTAGTCTGTTACTTCAAAATGTTCTATAAGGAGTTTGTATCATTTTGTGATTAGACAAATTCAAAACAGAAAACAATCACCAAAAAGGTCTGGGTATATGCTTACCTCACCACACTCTTACTGCATGCCAGTTCATTGATCAGGAAAGCCAAGACTGAAGCTTTCTGCGCTGGAGTATGAGCCTGAAAAGCTTTGGTTTTCAGGCTTTCAGTAAGTTCAGTTTGTCCACAATGGGCTTCCATAAAAATCTGCAAAATCTCAGAAACATTGTCTCGATTCACGCCAACATTCAGCAAATGTTCTCCAAGAGCTGTTTTGGCCTATAAAAATTTGACATTTTTATCAGTATTGATCATAACCATTCATGACATAAAAATAATACAATTTTAAAATATGGATATTAAATAATCTAGATATTACTGGCAAGGACTTTATTCATATTTTTGATGGAGTGGAGGTTAAAAATAGGCAACGGATGATAGTCAAGTTTTTAAGTACTTGTAATCCTTCTATTCCTTCTTCAAGCCCCTGGTTAAAAGTTAGGCAGGGAGAATAGTATGTAATTCATGGGTAGAAATAGTCTATCACACCTTCCTTGACTATAGAGACTATCCTAAGTTTTTCCAGGCTTTATCTAGACATTCTATCAGTAGTGGTGGGGCTAGGTTCAAGAGCACTACTACTGTGCTCTGTCTCTCCATGTCATGGGTGCTACTGCCTACTATAGTGAATGAATAGAGAGATGGAAAAGAAATTAACAGATGCATCTGGAAGCTTCTCACTCTATAATATTATCTACAGCAAAGCTGACCAAAATGTGTAGCTTAGTTGAAATTAAGATAAATTCGAACTTATTGGGTATCTACATTAAGAGTCTTAATGTGCTGGTCTGTAGATGCTTTGATTAGACTCAGTTATTCACAGTGATTCAGAGAGAACACAGTATAATTTCAGAAGGCACGCGTAAGTTCTAACTGCTTCATGAATTATGTTAATAATCATAATAATCATAATATCACATGGGTAATAATAATCTAATATCATATGGGCATTTCTTTAAATTTGGTTTTTGCTGACAGCTAGAGGAAAATAGTAATTTAGGAATGATCTATATTCCTTAGGCTTTATGAAACAGGTTTTTCTAGGTTTGTACCAATTTAAGTACAAACTGAAGCTGATCTACATTTGACTTGGTCAGACAGGTAGAAAAAAATTGGATCAGTCTATACAGTCTTCTGCTAATATGCTAAAAGCCAGCTAACAATGCACTGATAGTACAAATTTAAAAAAAAATTATAGATATATTTTTTACCTTGTATCCTGTAATTAGACCTGGATCACATACAGCAGCTGAGAGGAGCCTCACAAGCAAGTCTTGTACTTCACCCATGCTGTCCCCTATATTTAGCAATCCCTCTTGAAGAACACTCAGGTTTGGAACATCAATATTCACATCAAAGCCCAAAACTTTACCAAAGTTTCGTAAGAACTGCACCACCATGAGACAGTCTGAAAATGTACTTCCAGAGAGAACAAGTCCTGGAATACGAGGCAACTCTGGCAAAGGCTGCACATAAAACAAAATAATAAATAATTTTAGAGTCATGATTTTGTACCTTCTGAAGTACAAGAAGTTGCTGTCTTTCTTTGTCCTGCATCACAGCAGTGATTTTCCCTCTGGATTATAAATTCCCTGGGGGCATTTCTACAATCCCATGGTATTAAGTACAGACAGCTCTCGAATGCAAGTAACCAACAATAAATTTTGGTTGAACCCAACATGAACTTAGATATCTGCAAAAGAGAATGCTAATTTTAATTAATTTACATATTGATAAAAATTGGCTTATATGGCTGGAGCAATAATTAGATAACATAAGAAACATTTCAAAAATACCATGCCATGGACATACTTAGCAGAGTACTGATGGAGACTGATTTATATCGCAAACTACTTGGGGAGCTCAGAAACTAACAGTGTGCGTTTGTGAGCTGTTTGGTTGGCACAGCGCATTTTTGGCTAATGAATGTGGACAAATTACTAGGTCAGCATGATCAGAACCCATGACCCTATCAAGAATCCAGTTATACTGGGATGCCTGGGTGGCTCAGTTGGTTAAGCGACTGCCTTCGGCTCAGGTCATGATACCAGCGTCCTGGGATCGAGTCCCACTTCGGGCTCCTTGCTCAGCAGGGAGCCTGCTTCTCCCTCTGCCTCTGCCTGCCACTCTGTCTGCCTGTGCTCACTCTCTCTGACAAATAAATAAAAATCTTAAAAAAAAAAAAAAAACTTAAAAAAAAAAAAGAATCCAGTTATACTGCCACTAACAGCCTTTAGGTTTCCTGTACATAGCAAAACATTAATACTGAGTTTCAATATCGAAATTAGAAAGCTGTCTCTTTTGCTCCTTCTTAAATATGTTTACATATTAACATTTTAATGGCTGAACTATAGTACTAGTTGTCATAAACATTTAAAAAATTAAGTAAATAGGTAATCTAAATTAAAAACATTTTTTCTACATGAATGGGATTTAATAATTGTATCTTAAACTTGTGGAAAGAAATGTGACTTGTAAATATTTCTATTTCTCTGAATTGTCTTGTTCAAAAATGTTCTCCTACCCTTCACTTACTGAAATAACTAATCAAATACTTTTCCTACAATATTGTATGGAAACACAGAACTATGGATAATAGCTAATACCATACAAATCTTTTATGTTCCATTTGAAAACCATTTAATTCAGAGACTTTTCCTGAACCCTATCATACGCAGACATTTCCATATGACTCTAAAAATGTATATAACAAAGCTAACAAAAATAAGGCTTAAAATGAACATACATTTGATACAGTGCATATGGATTTAAATAAAAATAAAAGATGCAAGGAAATAAAGCTCATTTAGGATTAAAAAGTATTTACTCACTATGAGGCTTTAATAAGTGTGTTAACTAACATATATGCCCTTTCTAGGCTTAACATTTTAAACATCCAATTGACTAAAACTAGCATTATACTTTCATTTGTATTTAAAAGCATTTATGCTAAGTAACTAAATAGAATATTAATATAATTAAATCCTCACTGGAGTATTAAAAGTTTGCCTTAAGTACTTTAGAAAAGAGCTTACACAGATTAAGACACACTCATTATTTGTATTTCAGATGAATATGACTTATAAGTAAATATAGATGCTATTTATCAAGTATAATAATATATTGTTGAGACAGTATCATAGAGATAATATGAAGCATCAATATAATTTTCTAGAAATACCATTTTCTTAGAGTCAAACATAAAAGATTTCTACTTGTAAGTATATGAAATCATGCCAGATACCAATATTATTTGGTTCTTTCCAAATTTCTACTTTTATATATTTTAGCCACATTACATATCTGTGAAGCATGATGGAAGGGAAAACACATATGAAGTACTTTGGTTGGATATACTTCTTGGCTTTCAAGATGATAAACAGTATGGACTCTGGAATTTAACAAACTGGAGACTTAATCCACGTTGCCACTTATTAGCAGTGTAATACTGGCAAGTTCCTCAACCTCTTTGTGTCTCAGTTTTCCCATCTGTAAATGGGCATAAATACAAGTTCCCCAGGACTATGGTGAGGATTAAATGAGAGAATTCACCGAAAGCACTTAGCATAGTGCCTGGCATGTAGTAAACACACTCAAGAAAAGTTAGTTACAATCACTAAAGCACTGAAGGAAGTTGTAGATTATAAACCTTCACTTCTTTAAATACCTACAAGGTGTGTGGTGAGGAGTTAGAGCTTTCTGTACCTAAATACCTGGGAGGAATCAAATGACATATAGAAATTCTATCCACTTCTCTAATTCATCTTTGCAGATTTCCTCAGTATTTCTACTTCCATTTAAAAAGGTTTACAGTGCTCCACTTATGTATTAAATAGTGCCATTATTGGCATAGGAGCTCTAAAGAGGTTTATTGGTGGCCGTCCAGGAAAGGCAGACAGACCTTTACTTGGAAACCCTCTGCTCTGGTTAAAAATGAAACGATTTTGTAATGGCAACTCTGGCAAAGGAATCAGGTGAGACACAGGAAAAATTAAAGTTATTAATGAAATGTTTCACATGATAAATTACCTTTTGGTCTGCTAAGCACATATCTTCATTAGGCTTCTTTAGTTCCTTTGCCATTTCTAATTCTAATCTTCTTTGCTCTAGTTTACGTTCTTTATTTAATCTTTTCTCATCACGTTTTTCTTGCTTCAACCGTTCTTTTTCCTTAAAAAGAAAACCAAGTCCAACAGTCTCTTTAATCACTGTATGTGTTTGAAAAACCTCCAGTTAAAATTTTAAAAAGTTATCAAAAGGTTATTATTTCCATGAACAGAATTCTCTTAGGAGATTTAGGAATAGACTTACAAACATAGAAACATACATAGAAACAATGACTTATTTTCACCCTTTGAATTTTAAAATAATCTTATGACTGTGTGTGTGTGTTTGTATTATCAATATTAGATTCAACTCAGATTACTCCATTGTTCAAAATGTATTCAATCCTTCCCCAGGTTACAAGATGAGAATAAAATACTTATTAACAAGAGCAGATATATAAAATGCACATGGGTAATTAAATATTTATAAAATACAGTTAGCTAGTATTAACACAAATTTTTGTGTAACTCCATCCAAGAAGCAAGGGAGGATTTATAGCATGAAAGTGGAAACAACATGCTTGAATTTGCAAAAGCAGTTCTTCCAATTAACTAGTCTTAGGATAGCACCTGTGATGAAACCAAAATACTATTTACCACTATAAACAACATTTTAGAGAATATAAAATGGATTCTGAAGGCAATTCCAAAAGCATTCAAAAAATATTTTCTGTAATGGCAGCAAGATGAAAATAGTTGTCCTGTCTCCCTGTTGAAGGGGACGACATTCTGTTGGAGGAAGTCAAGATTTTCTACGATATATTAGTGTCAGTACTTTATTGCCAGACCTCAAATACAATTCTTACTCAGATGAGAAATAACAGTTGAATCATCAGCCATTCTAACCTATTACCTCACACATTTGACACATTAATGATGGGTTTACTTTTTAAAAAAATTTTTTTAAAGATTTTATTTATTTATTTATTTGTCAGAGAGAGAGAGGGAGAGAGCGCGCACAAGCAGGCAGAGTGGCAGTCAGAGGCAGAGAGAGAAGCAGGCTCCCTGCGGAGCAAGGAGCCCGATGTGGGACTCAATCCCAGGACCCTGGGATCATGACGTGAGCCAAAGGCAGTGGCTTAACTGACTGAACCACCCAGGCGTCCCAAATGATGGGTTTACTTTTATAAAGCTGGTCATGTCTCTTCATTAACTAAAAATCTTTCAATTTTCTTTATTTTTATCAAAATAAAGTCCAACTCCTTACTTCTGAATTCAAGACTCTCTCTCTCTCTCTCTTTTTTTTTTAATCTTATCTCCCAGTTTTGTATTCTACGTAGATTTATTCAAGCTATTTGCTATTCCTGATGAACATCCTGTTTCCTCACCTCCTTATATTGGTGCACTCCAAGCAGGAAAGTCAGTACTCCACCTTAATCTTATTTAAACACTACCACTTCCTCCCTAGTACCAATTTCTCTTAATTCTTATAGCTCTAACCTATAATTTTAACATTGTACTCATTGCTTTGTTTTATACACACACACACACACTAGCATTTTTGTCCATATTCTAGCTATCCCTGTTTCAATTACTATGGCTAAAACAGCATCCTAACTGCTGTGGGAGGGCATGCCACAGGGGAGACACAGAGGAGAGGATATTCCAGGCAGAGTAGAGAAAGCACAGTGTATTTGAGAAATTGCTACTAGTGTCAAGAGTGGAGTGGAGGTTGCAGGTTGAATAGTTGCTGATATTATGATACAGAGCCAGAGGTCAGGTCATGAGAGCCTTTTTACGTGATATGCTCACATCACTGCTCATTTTTATACTCTAAATTTCTGGGTTACTGATTCATACAGACATTAGGGAGGAAAATTATTCAGAAGCTCTATTGTGAGACTACTGACATTAAAAAAGTGCTACAATTAATCTTATTGATTATAAACTAAAAGCAGTTTCTGAGGGTCTAATGACATAAAATATACACAATTAACATGCAACTTTCCTACAATACAGTATAGATTTTCAAACAAAATTATCATTGGTAGAACATTTTTTTCCCCAGAATTGGATTTTCAATTTATAAACATATGAATGTTGCTCTAAGAATTTTTCCAAGGAAGAGAAAATATTTTGGTCACTCACCAGAATAATGAATCACAATCACCAACAGAAAAAACAAATGTCTCTTATAGATTTCGAAGTAGCTGGTGTAAATTTTTCTACCATATAGGACTAACTCAGAATTTTTAATGATGTTCATTATAATAATTACAAAAAAAATTGAGACTATTATTCACCAAAAACTGTTGAAAATGGTTACCATTTCTTTTCAAAAAGAGAGAAAAGATAATGTGACACTAATGCTCTCTTCACTGTGCCAACTTCACTTTGATGGCAAGCTGGGGGTACATAATACTTCAACGATATGCAGACAGTGAGTTAGAGTGCATTTAATGTCATGAGGTAAATATGGCTTATATTCTTGGATACCATTTTTAGCTAGTGATAGGCAATATTTTTTCCAGTTAAAAGCATGGTTATAATATGGCATGGAGAGTAAAATGACATCAATTTTTAGGATAAAATGGAGATTCCCAAGAAATCTTAGAAATTTTTAGGACCTTTATTACTTAAAGATAAGCATCCATTCTTGTCTTGAAATATTAGGTATACTTCGAAGGAAGCATGAGGTCTCTAAATGTAGTAAATTTGGTGAATTTACTCACTAATTTATTTAATGAACTGTATAAGACAAGGTAACTCTCAAAGAATGAGAGCTTCTGGGTCCCCTCAACAATCAACTAATATGAAAATGGTACATAAAGGCAGTCACAATCTAGCCCCACACAAGATTTTGTCTCATATGTCATGATTATCAGGGTATTTCCCACGATCCAGTCACATTGTGTGATACACTTGTGTTAAGAAGACAGTATAACCAGTTTGAGGCATTGCTTAGATGATGGTGAAGAGGATGAAAAAGGACAAGGAGGGGGACAGGAAGGAAGACAGGGAGTACAGACAACAAAGAGGTGAAGGAGAAAAGCAACAAAGCCAAGACAGGGTCATACACATGGCAAAAAGTGATTAACCCCCTCTTTGCCCCTTCTTCCTCTTTGCCCACAGGTCATATTGAGTTACAACACTGTACCTTTGTATATGCCATTTCCTCTGCCTGAAATGCAGAACCTCTCTTCCTTAACACAGAAATAAAGCCTGCTTTTATTCTTCTCATAAGTGTTTCAAGCATTTTAATATTTCTCTCTTTTTCTAAGCTTCCATATAAACTGTTATATTATAGTACTGTGGGACAATTATTTGTCTAAAGTTGATCTCTTCCACTTTACTGTAAGCTTTTAGAGGTCAGAGGAACAAATTTATTCACCTCTTTCTTTATGGACCAAGTTCAATTCCCAGCAGTACAATTTGCCAGACACTTCAAGGAAGTTTTTAATGATATTTTTCTCCCTATCAAGCTTGTATCAGTTCAACTTTCCTCTCCCACTGGTCTCAATGCTGTTCTTATCTCCAACTACAATAGTTGTCATATATCTTTAACAGAAATATTTGGTGTGCCTTAGCATATAAAAATTATTTAAGCATTTATTCATTTGCTGAATGATTAATTCCACAAATGCCATATAAATAACGATAGGTTAATGTTTGTACCAGTCATTAAACATATTCAATAGCTGATTTTTTTCTCAACTTTTTATATTTCATTCTGTGGACAGACATAATTGATGTCTTCTATTTTCAATTATACACAAACCTTGTAGCCAAAAGCAGAGTTTAATACATTTATTAATAATATTCAAGTTATATTTGGGAATTAAAAAATATCTAAAATATACTTCACACATCTACTCCAACATTGTTAATTTCTTAATCATTTTAATTTCATACACTATGATTTGATGTGCTTACAAATACACTGTCCCCATATTAAAATTAAATAGACTTATTATCTGATAATTTTTTCCAGAAATTCAAGTTTAAAGTGGCAGTGCTATTTTAGGCCAAATTTGAAGATGTTTAAACTTGTGTAGTATTCTCTTTTCTAGACTTGGTATACTGTTTGAAAGAGCAATATTTACCAACTTTTCACATAAGCACCCCCCCACCTTTTTAAAAGATTTTATTTATTTATTTATTTATTTGACAGACAGAGATCACAGGCAGGCAGAGAGTCAGGCAGAGAGAGGGGAAGGGAAGCAGGCTCCCCGCTGAGCAGTGAGCCTGATGTGGGGCTGGATCCCAGGACCCTGGGATCATGACCTGAGCCAAAGGCAGAGGCTTTAACCCACTGAGCCACCCAGGTGCCCCAACACCTACCCCCTTTCTTTTTTTAAAGATTTTATTTATCATTTGAAAGGGAGAGAGACAGAGTACAAGCATGGGGAGAGGCAGAGGGAGAAGGAGAGGCAGACTCCCCACTGCGCTGGGAGCCCGAGGTGGGGCTCAATCCCAGGACTGGAAATCATGACCTGAGCCCAAGGCAGATGCTTAACTATCTAAGCCATCAAAGCACCCCATACCTAAGCCTTTTCTTCACAAGTTACTATACTTCACCCTACACTTAATTTCTGTAATATTATGGCTTCTTAAAGATTTAATTAATTAATTTAGAATGAGAGTGTATGTGTGCACGTGCATGAGCTGGGGGAGGGGCAGAAGGAGAGGAAGAGAGCAGACTCTGAGCTCAGTGTAGAGCCAAAACAGGGTTCAATCCCATGACCCCAAGATCATGACCTAAGCTGAAACCAAGAGTGGAAACCCAACTGACTGAGCCACTCAGGCACCCCTATAATACTATGTTTTGTTGCCATGTCAAATACTAGGATTTCACAATGGAACTTTCTGAGTCTGTTCTGTAAGGTCAACTCACAATAAACCTTTGATGTACCAGAGAGGACTTATGAAACCTATCATAATATGAAAGGAATGTTAAAACATATTTTACACTAGCATTGGTTAAATTTCAGGGCAATAACTTACATTGCCTACAAATAACTACAAAATATAGCTCCTGACTATTTTTTAGATTGACTGTCAATAATGGCAATCAATTAGTATGCCTCCTCTTAATTTTTTTTGGCCTCATCCCCCTCATACCTTCCAGTTTTCTAGATGTAGAAATTCTTGAAGTAAATGAATTCTCAGAATATAAGTCATTTATAATAAAATCTTTTTAATCATCTTAATTACAGTAATGGAATTTTCCATATCAAAATATTAGTAATATTTTAGTTAAGAAGTTATTTAAATTTTATTTCAAAGTTGAAACACCTTTTTATAACAAATGGATTAAATTTAGATTATCCTAAACAGCCCAAAATACATAGGGTAACAATTTCAAAACCAGTTTAGTACTCACACAAAAAGACTACCTTAGGGGCTCTCAAGGCATAAATGACCATATTTCCAGAAATCCATAGCATAATAATAAATGTATGAAATAAATTTACTCTATTTTAGAGCCATAGAAGTTTAAAAACTAAACAATGAATGTGGTAGAATGACCTGTTATTGTAAACTTTTACAACTTATCAGACTGCAAAACAAGACATTTTTTAAGAGACAATGTTGCAAAGATGCCTTATTTTTTTGCTTTTTATGATTCTACTAGGTCTCCCAGGTGTTTGTTTTGGGAATAATTAGGGGAATACATTTCTTTTGACAGCAACTCGTACTTAAATTTCAAAGACATAAATATAATTTAAGAGACACAGGTTTACCTCAGGGTGCAGGAAGACTGCAAGTATAAATAAGATTAATAATACAAGCCATTTATTGGGGCGCCTGGGTGGCTCAGTGGGTTAGGCCGCTGCCTTCGGCTCAGGTCATGATCTCGGAGTCCTGGGATCGAGTCCCGCATCGGGCTCTCTGCTCAGCAGGGAGCCTGCTTCCTCCTGTCTCTCTGCCTGCCTCTCTGCCTGCCTCTCTGCCTGCTTGTGATCTCTGTCTGTAAAAAAAAAAAAAAAAAAAAAAAAAAAAAAAAAAAAAAAAAAAAAAATACAAGCCATTTATAGAAGACAGACATAAAGATTAACAGTTACTGTTTTATGGTAACACTGAATATGAATAGAACAATCAGGGTAATTTTTTTAAAGGGACTATTTTTTCATTTAAAATATTATGAAAATTAAGTTTAAACAAATTTTAAAATTATGAATCACATGATAAAGAGAGAGACCTTTACGTTTTATATTTTAATAAAAATCTTATTTTTAAGATTTTTATTAAAATAGGTATAATATTTAAAAAGAATAAAACCTCCCAGTTACTATATTTTCTCAAAATCCCCCAAGGTATTATAGAAGTCTGTACTTTGGATTATGTATCTAATACTCTGTAGAATAGCTACTATAAATGTGTTCCAAATTTAAATTAAAATTGTTAATAATTCCTGAGTCAGATTGAATCAGAGATTTTAATATACCTAAATTAAATTGATAATAATCCTTTAAAAATTGACTTTGTTTATAGGACATTTAACATCTTATCATATAGCTAATATAAAATCATTTTATATGTTTTTAGAGTATTTAACTTTAAAATTAAAGTACATTATAAGTACATTGTATAAATACAATATACAAGCATGCCACAGAAGTATATTTACCATGTCTTCAACTGAACAATGGGTTTGCTTAAACAAAACCACCTATGTGTGCAATTCTACTTATTTTCATTTTTCACTAACTAGTAACTAATATAAATATAGGATTATAAAATAGTCTCATGACTTGAATCATGGATGGGGAGGGTTACATATTTTTTCTGTTTTCAAATTGTTTATTAGATGGCTTCTGAAACCTGAGCTACTCTCTTCTATTTTATAGTTTTGTCTCCTAAAGTGCTGACACAATCGTCTGCAATAGCTGCATATTTAACAACCTTTTATAGTTTATTGATCCTTGGAGGGAGACATATAAAAGACTCTTGACGATCACTATGGTTGATTATTCAGTTAATATGAGTAAAGTGGTTATAAATTTGTGACTGGTATGGTTTAAAGTTCTTCTAAATGAAAGAGGAGATTTTGAGCTACTTTGTCACACTGCTTTAACCAACCTGTTTCTACTGCTTAGTAATAACGAAAGCAGATGTGTCTCATATTATGCTTGAATTATACTAGGAAATAAGCCTTTTTTATTCACGAGATTAACTATTCTTTCTTACATTTTCTTATGAAAATATTTATGAACTATGATGATATAGTAGTGATCCTTTAAAATTACTAAGAGAGTAATAACAAGTAAGGTAATTTATGTAAGTCTGAATATTCTTACTAATTAGAGGGTTTAAAAAAAAAGGTTTTTATTTATTTATGGGGTGGGGGAGACACCATGAGCAAGGGGGGAAGGGCAGAAGGAGAGGAAGAAGACAACCCCTGCTGAGTAGGGAATCTGATGCACGCCCCCATGCCCCCAATCCCAGGACCCTGGGATCATGACCTGAACTGAACAGATGCTTAACCAACTTAACCAACTTAACCCAGGTGCCCCATTAATTATAAATTTATATAACGGAAAAACTATAGAAATTGGGATTATTTTAGTAAAAATTTATTGAGTTAATCTAAATCAAAAAGTAAGATCAGTGTAGTGTACACAAAGTAACATAAAAGTGATGTTTGTGTTACCATCTTACTTTGATGGTTATGGGGAGGTTCTTGGAATAATTTCAGATGTTATCAGAGATTTTTAATTAACAAGGTGAAAGCAATTTATTTTTTTAACCTCATTAGTTCTTTAAATATTATTCAGAGCATTTTTGTTTATCTTCTCTATTTTTCTTTCTTCACAATCTAATCATAAAATGTTGAAGGTATTAAAAGCTAGAATCAAGGTTTTTATATATAGGCCAGTTCAGAATTTTTAGTTGGCCCTGCCTAGGTATCATATGGCTATAACTTTACAATAAAGTTTGTTTTTTTAATAGTTAATAACAGAAAAAAATATATAGGTAATAGGACATAGAATATGAAGCCACGATATGCCCATTATTGGCATTACACTAGTTACATCTTTTGCATGTTAAGTAATAATAAGGAAATGGACAAGTATATATAGGAATATTTTGTTAGTATTCACAGAGGTGGCACATTGATGTAAATATCTGGTTAAAGTTTTGTGTTGCCAGTAAAAACATATGCCTAATTACTGCCTAACAGTTTATACTGTAAATTTTTATCTCTGATATAATAAAAAAATCATTATTATTATTTTTGTTTTTTCTGTAGTATCTAATCTAATGCTGTGCGCAAAATAGTAGTTTAAGAAGTTAAAAAAATAAAATACTTAGTCGATCACAGATCTAGAGGTACCATTCAACAGATGAACACATAATAAGAATAATAATAATAATCAGAACATAAGAACACAATAAGAACACAATAAGAACAGAACAATAAGAACACAATAATAATCAGAATAACTGGTAAAATTATCTAGTCTTGTTCACAAGTCTATAGTTATCAGAGGATAACATTTTAAGAGCTCAGTTTTACCTATGGGTTTCTCTTCAACATTCCAATAAAGGATTATTTGTGACATATTTCATTTAAATAATAGTTTCTTGAATGTCTAACTCTAAGAAAACCATCTAGAGTAAAATAAAAGATTCTATTATTACATAAAGAAAATTATACAGGTAGAAAACATAATAATGTACTTTCTTTAATGATATTTTTATCACCAATTTAACTGCCATTTGCATTTTAACTCATTCATTCATTCATTTATTCATTCAACTACAGTTTTCTAAGGTCCAACTGCATACCTGGCTCTACAGTGATACACAAGACAGACAAGATTCCTGTCCTCAAAGATCTTACATCCTGTGAGGAAGTAGACCATAAACAACTGTAAAATAAATAAGATGATGGAATGGAGTTCCAAAGGTGGGGTATAAGAAAAGGCAAAATTAGGTGTTCTGGGAAGGCCTCTTAGACAAGTTAACATATGATTTATAAATAAACAACAAATAAGAATAACTTGAATATTTGGTGGAAGAGCAGCAATGGTAAAGACCCTTTGTTTAGGATAATAAAAAAACCAAAAATGACTGTAATATAGTACTTAAGAGACAAATCGTATGAGGTAAAGTTGAAGTGAGAAGCAGAGGTCAGTGCATGTGGGACTGCTTTGTGATGGTGAGGCATTTGGACTTTACTACAACTGCAGTTAAGAAGCTACTGGTTAGTGTTAAGATGTAACCTGGTTCACTTTCTGAAAAGTGAATCACTCTGGCTGCTCTGTGGAGAACACATAGGGAGTGCTTAGGAAAATAAGAATGCAAACAAGGGGGCGCCTGAGTGGCTCAGTGGGTTAGGCTGCTGCCTTAGGCTCAGGTCATGATCTCAGGGTCCTGGGATTGAGTCCCGCATTGGGCTCTCTGCTCAGCAGGGAGCCTGCTTCCCTCCCTCTCTCTCTGCCTGCCTCTCTGTCTACTTGTGATCTCTCTCTGTCAAATAAATAAATAAAATCTTTAAAAAAAAAATGCAAACAAGGGAAGGAGGTTCCTTAAATTATTACGCTTCATGTTATTAATACATATATAGCATAATAATTATATACTTTATATAATAAAGCTTTATATATATAACTTATTTATATAATTCATATATAATTATTATGCCTTATGTAATAAAGCATAATTATATACTTTATATATATATATATATATATATATATATATATATACACATTTCTCTCTCTCTTTTTTTTTTTTGGTTTAGTAGTTTGGCATGGTTGTCTTGACATTCCTTTCCTAATTACTTATGCTTGATGTGAGCAGCCCAGTCCAGAATGTGTATTGCCCCAATATAGGTGCTTTCATTTTTTAGTTCTTTTTCACTTTATCTGATGCTTATTTTTATTTTTAAAATTTTTTTTAAATTTTACTTTTTCAGTGTTCCAAAGCTCATTGTTTATGCACCACACCCAGTGCTCCATGCAATACGTGCCCTCCATGATACTATTATTTTCCTAAGTACTTCAGATAGAAGTATGAATACTATGTATGTTACTCGTGTTTCTTTTTTCTGAGGATGAATGAGATAGGAGAGGGAGAGCTGTACTTGGTTTCTCATATTCCTTTCCAACTTTTACTGGAACCAATGTACCTGATTTGCTTTATCTAGTCAAAGGTAAATCTTTTTTCCATGAAAGGTGCTCTTAGTCTTTCATGGATTCTTAGAATGTTTAATTTTAATTACCTTCATTTATCCTGTGGCTGCTACCTTTCACTCAAACCAGATCTTATTCACCTCACTTTAGCAGCTTTTCCCACTCTTTTCCCAGGCAACAGGAAATATGAAAAACCAATGGAAGAGGTAATGCCTTTTGGGTCTTTTGGGCACCTTTTAATCTGGGCATTCACTCTCTTTGATGATTTTACTCTTACTCTTGGGTTCTCCTCTTCTACTAAATTCTAATATATCTGGAGATAATGTTCTGCATTATTATCATTATTCTGCCTTGCTTTAGCTTTTCTTCCCATCAGGAAAAATTGGAATGGCATGCTCCTGTTCTTTTTAGCCCTCTAGAAAGAAGTATACTTGGTAGAGAGGAACTTATCTCTTGAGGAATTTTCTAGGTCCTTTTCCTGAGTTGTTCTTCAGTTTCCATCCTCCAGATTGGGGGAAATTAGGTTGAACTTTTAATTACTTCCTTTCCTACACTTTCCACTGCCACACTGCTTTTAGAAAGGCACAGAGATAGCAGCCATTCCAATTCTCAGAATTTGTTTGTCTGTCTTTCTCTGCTTGTCATTTTTCAGAGATTACGGTTATAAATTCATAGACTCACTGTTACATTAGGTGTAAAAGCTGTCAATGGGCCTGGATAATTAACAGGTTTGGAAGAAAAGATAGTAAGAAAAATGTTAAGGCAAAACTTCCGTGAAATTTAGGAGAGTCACAAGAAGTGATTGCTGGAAGAGGCTAAATTAGAGGTAATCTGTGTTAGTAGTTCCCAACCTGGCTATGCATCTTGCTAGGCCCACTCTACACAGCAAACACATGGAGAGTGATAAGGAACTATTAAGCACTGTGCGGTGCTATGTTTTGCTCCAAAAATTTTACACATACACTCATACAGATGTACACCCATTTAATCATTACTACAAAATGAAATAGGAACTGTTATCATCTCTATTTTATAGATGAAAAATTTGAATCACAGACAGGTGAAATAACTTGCCTAAGGTCACATAGCTGAAGAGCACTGAAACCAGAATTCAAATCCAGGTAACAAGGTTACAATGTCCAGGTTCCTAAACAATATACTTATTGTCTCTCTACATTAGAAATCTATCATGATAGATTTAAGCCACAGCTGAGGCAAAAATACTGAAATTCGGCTCTCTCAAACTTCCAGACCAAACTGTTATTTTTAATTCTCTTACTAAATGTTTATCTCAGTTGATAATCTTATAATCCTAAGAGGTAGGTATCATTATCTCAATTTAAAAGAAGAAATAAAATTTAACCAGAATTTAAATTAAAAATTTGAAACAAAAAAACAGAAGGAGAAGAGGGAAGAAAGGAAGGAAGGAAGGAAAGAAGGAAGGAAAGAAAGGAAGGAAGGAAGGAAGGAATAAAGAAAGAAAGAAAAAGAAAGTGAGTCAGGCCTGAAGAGGTAAAGCAAGTTGAGTCTGAAGAGTCAGCACAGAAATTCTTAGTCTCTCACACTCCAAAGCCCTGGATATCATGGCCATAACTCTATTCAACTATTTTAATACAGAATGCATTGCTTTGTAATATATATATATATATATATATATATATTTAACCTTTAATTGCTTTCTGTTACATTCTCAATAAGCTCATTTTGACTTATTTCAATAATTTCCTTATTCTGAATTATCTGTTTAAAGTCTATCCTAAGGAAAGTACTTAAGCGCAATTTTACACAGAACAGTAAAGAATAATTAATTCTGAAGGCAAAAGTCCATGGCTGGACTGACTGGTGTTTCAGTTAGGACACACAGGACTTGTTCAGGCATGCTGTAATATTAGTTTTGTGAAACTCTGGTTACAGTAATAAATAACTACTTTTATCCAAGCAAATGCCATTCACTACATTAAAAAAAGATAATTAGAATCTCAGCCAAGAAAATTAACACATAGATTGGAATCCTTCCTACATTCTTTTATGTTCTAACTGTTATTATCTTTAATATTTGGCTTGCTTTTGAAAGCCAATAAACCATGACAAACCTACACTATGAAGAATTTATATTTAGAAAAACCAATGCTTTAGGAAAAAATACTAGTACTTTTCCTAGAAACATGCACTTACTTCTGCTTTTTTACGAGCTTCCATAGCTTTCATAAGCATCATATGTTGTCTCCTCCTCTCTCGTTCCTATTAGGCCAGATAAAATTAGGAAAATAATTGTAATTAATAGTATGATTTTGAAATGGAAAAACAAAACAAAACAAAACAAAACTCAGTATAGCATGTTTAGCATTTATAGACAAGTCACAGTAAATACTAAATATAAGACAAGAATGGCCAGTCTGTGCATGTTTTAGTTCAGGTTTAGAAAGCAAATACAAGAACAATCAAAAGCAAAAAGGTAAAGCAATGAACATGGAGACAGTGTAAACAGAAGCATACAAGATTTACTTATGGTCAGTTGTGATGCTCCTTCAAAAGCTGGCAGAACAAAAAGCATAATGGTTGGCTGGAACAGGTCAGTTACCTTACATCTGCTATTAGAAAAACCACAAATATGTACTAGAGGCCAATTAAACTAAAGGTTTAGTTTAGATCTTAAGGTTTAGTTAGATCTTAAGTTCTTAGAAATTGATTTATAATCACTTTCACTTCATGGTTTTAGAATTGTTATTTTTATTTCAAGCACACTATCATTTTGCAAATTCAATAGGCCACCAACAAATTAGATTTTTTTTTAAAGTTTTTATACCAATTTAGTCAAACTAGTCGTGGTTCACATACCAACACCAATGAAATGGGATACTCCTATTTACTGATGTCTGCCACTTGATGAGCTATTTAAGACCGTAAAAGCTGCACCAGAGGCTAATAAATGGAATCTAAAAGGCACAGTATGAAAATAAGGTAAGCACAAGTTTTGGTAATTTCATTTTATCTTAAAATTTAAAAATTACAGTTACATCTAATGAATTCTTTTTGTTTAAATGTATTTGGTCCCCCCAAAGGGATTTTTCTAAAATTATTTCTCAAATTTTATCTTTAAAACCAGAATATATTTCATATTCTCTCATCAACCTAACTCAAAATTCCCATTGTATTCAATGGCAGTTTTGCACCTAGAATGATGGGAGAATATGGGTCATTATTGTATCTAATTGTATAGTGATCCAACTCTCATTGTGACATCAGTAATGTAAATTTTTAGATGGCAGCCTTATATAAGGCTTGCACAATTCAATTAGAAATCTTGGAGATGTATCATACTTCTTTATAGACAGACAAGCAGATGTATGCAATGCACTGTGCTGTAAAGCCATGCAGCAGTATGTAATATGACAGCAGCCAGTGCTACACTTTATGCATTGCTATGACAACCATATCACAACCAAATCACAATGCGGTGTTAGATGTACAAAAATAAACATACCCATACCATATCTAGTCTATGCCTCTCCAACTCCTGGTAGAAAGAGTTGGCACAACATTATGAAACAGAAATCACAGAGTCATGAAACCAATTTTTAACCCCCCAAAAGACACCAATACCAAAGCAAGGCAATAAACCATAAGATGAAGGAAAAACTTAAGCAGGAATTACATTGGAAACTTTTAAGAAAACATTTTGAAGATTTTCCCCAAAATAGATTTAAGAAAAATTATAAAATATACATTTCAACAATTGTATAACGTTATGTATACAGACCTGATGCTTCAGAAGAACAGCTTGTTGTCTTCTCATTTCTTTTTCCTTAAAAATAAGAAACTTTTAATATATAATTCCTAGGGAAGATTTAGAACATAGTACAAGCATTAAACGTTCCTTTCCTGAGATTCTATAATCTTCCATTAGGTCAAACCACATGGAATTGCAAATATTTGATCATTTTTTACTTACATAGTGGCAATTTCATATGCTTCTACTTAATACAGAAAGATTATATGATAGTAGCAAGGATCCTATTCAGTAGCCATTTAAATTTAAAATTCAATAACCTAATAGCATAGTTCAATGGCACATTCACTGAACTGACTAGCTAAATGGTCAGAGCATATCAGATACAATTGACACATGTATCTTTAAAATTATTTTAATACATTATATAGAGCAATCCTCAAATCCAGCTGATTAGAACTCTCTCCACTCTGAACATAAATTCCCAAATACACTATCTTATACCTTAACAGCATCCATATCATTTCTGTACACTATCTATGAATGAAAATAACAACAGACTGAGATCAGTTTAAGATCTTCATGCTCAGCTATAACCCAGGGCACTACCCCAATGGGGTCGGGCTTAATGCAAGCAATTCTACAAATGTCATCAATATAAATATTCTTATAAAGATAAAAATCTAGATGATAATAAGTGATGAAAAGGGGTAGAAATCTAAAGAAAAAGTAACAAAGTCAATGTAGAAAAGGTAACTAACAGTTCCCTGGCTTTATAGGATATATAATTATGTCTGTTTCTGAAACCAGCAGGATCATTAAGCTGCCCTCTTTCAGTAATTAATTATGAGAAAAAGTGGAAGGTGAGGGGTAGTGTGTGTGTGTGTGTGTGTGTGTGTGTGTGTGTGTGTGTGGTTTGGGGGGGTCCAATGCTTCATGTCAGAAAATCAAAACCAAACATTACAATAATTAACAATGGCTAATTTTATTGTTGGCAAGTGACCGTTTGTTCAAGTTAGGTTTTTGTTTTGGTAGGCTCTTCACTTTTTAATAGCTAAAACAGTTGTTAGAAATTAACCAAGTTATAATCTAAGTAGAGAGTCAGATTTGGGACACAATTTGAAACATAAACATCAACAATACAAAATAGCTTTGGGAAGATTATTCTGATTCAGCAAAACTATATACAGGTATTATGCAATAGTTTGCATTTCTGATTTGATGTTTGCTACTTAAAGAGCTCAAAGCATCACATAAAACCTGTATAATGAAATTAAAAAAACACAAACATACAATATACATACAATAAAAGCACACATTATATACATGTTATGTCTGCGCTAAACATTTTTTAAGATAATCACATTGAGGAGAGCTTTTTTTCATATAATTGATACTGGTGTAACATCACATAGTTTTTATTTTTGAAAAATAAAAACTCTGGTTCTCATCTAAACTAACCTTTATTCGTTTCTCGGCCTCCAATAATTTGGCATTTGCTGCTTCTTCCTTCTTTTTCTTTTTAGCCTGTGCATGCAAAACAGGTCTCAAAGTCATGCAACAGCACCACTACAACTTGAAAATAATCTCAGACTTGAAAATGGAGCTACATGTCTCACAAGGTACAAAACAGTATGTAACATATATGTAGACAATTACGAATTTCCCCCAGTTAACATTATATTTAACATACTAATTTAATTTTTAACATATGGATTACTATTACGATATACAAAAAGGTTTTAAACGCATAAGAGTATGTCAGTTTTATTCTCCAATCTCTGTTAAAAGTCTGAAATAACTGAGTGTTGATGTCATTTTGACTTAAAAATCAATCACCAAAAAAATGATTTTGTGGCATGTATTGTCTTTTTTTCTGATTTTTAAGAGTAAAACACGATCAGTGTAGAGAAAATAGGAAACTGGATTTTTATCGGTAAGCAAGTTATTTAATGAATACATCAGTAACACATTAAAATGCACATGTACTCTTCATTTGAAATTCTTTTTTAACACTTGAAATTTGAGATAAAGAAATCCATTACTCAGATGATTTAAAGGAGACATTACATCTCATTTTCTCTAGCTGTACAAGGTGGTTTAGCTAAAGGCTTTTTTTTTTTTAAGTAAACATATTTCATGAAGTATATTTTGAATACCAAGATCATGTTATCAAATTTGAGCTTTGTAATCTTCAAGTCTTTAACTATCAAGCAGTTTTTTAACTATCCAGAGTTATTGTCAGTTTACTTTAAGATAGGCATATTTTCTATTTGGGGGGGGGTTAAAATTAATTTGAAATGGGGAAGGAAATATGTGTATATTTCTACACAGAAAACCTCAGCTAGCTGGAGTCCTCAGGGAATTGTTTTATATGGCAATGGTTTCCTGAATAGCTGAAAGGTTATAATAATTTTTAAACATTAAAAGTTTATTTTCACTGTTTTAGATGAAAATAATTTTGAGACATATGCCTATTGAGACATAGTACACTTAGCACAATTTGGCTTTTTCCTGATGACTCAGGGCCATTGAACAGTTATTATACTACACAGTTTGATAGAGTAATGTATTTTGGCCATTAAGGTATTGAAAATTGTTTGCTATTCAACTACAAAATTACACACTCTTGCTAGGCTTTTGAATTCCTGTACATGCAGGTTGGAGTTTTTCTGCATTTTCCCTTGCTGTCTTTTCGCTATTACTTTTGCTGTTGCCAATATATGTCCTCTAGCCCTATTCCAGTAGCTTCAGGGTAAGAGGGATATATTAGAAACTAGAAAACCAAGCTAGTTAAACTGTTTCTACATTTAAAATTTACTTTTACTTTTATAATGTTTTATTTCTAAATTGAAAGTAAGTATCTGACTATAAGTCCTAATGAGTTTTCTAAAAGTAAAGAACATGAGTTTTAGCACAGGAACTTCCTGACAACTATACTGGCTGTTCAGAGGTTTCCTTTTTTTTCCTCTTTTGTCTCATTTTCTGCATTTTTACTGTTAGGATTAGATTAGCTTGTTAAGTAAGGTTCAGATAAGGTCTTATTTTATGTGTTATGTTTAAAGAGAATTTCTGATGAACATATTGATTTGTATGAGTGAGAGATCATGTGGGTAAAATTTTTATTTTTGTAGATTTTAAGATATATAACTATATTACTTTAATTATATCAAACTTAAGAGTTCTACCTCTAGAATTTGCTGGGCTCGAAGTTCTTTCTCCATTCTGATTTGTTGTATTCTTTTAATTTTTTCCTGTAGAAAAAATAATGAAAATTGAAGACAATAAACTAAATATATAGGTGAAAAGTATTTAAGTGGAATCATATGATTTAAGATATAAGTACATATTTACCAAAGGTTGCCCATGCTGGATATAAAACTCAATGAGTTAGCTTAACATCATATATACATTCATGTCTTAAATTATTATGATTTCATAAAATTTCTCAAAACAATTTGTAATGCTAAATAAGGATATAGAAACCAGGTAAGCAAGGTAATTAAAATCATTTAACTTGTATGCAAGTATAACTAATATTTAAGCTGAGATAAATATAGGTCAGAATAATAGGAAAAAGTAGTACCTCGGGAGTCAGAAAACCTAAAGCTAGTCCTGAGTTACTGACATTCATTGCATGATCTTGAATAAATAACTACTCTTGTATAAAATAGGGACAAGTGTTTGCTCTTTACTCATTATGTTATGATGAAATTAAAATGCTTAAAAATTATATAGTACCATATAATTGTAATAGATTATTATTAACAATTAACAATAGCATAATTTTTTATTTCACATGGTGAATAACATGATAACATGACATTACTTTTAATTACTACAATAAGCCAAATCCAGAAGTAATCTAACATTACTTAAAATGGATTAATTATTGGGGCTCCTTTGTGGCTCAGTTGGTTAAGTGTCTGCCTTGTGCTCAGCGTCCTGGGATCATGCCCCAAGACGGGCTCTCTGCTCAGTGGGGAGACTGCTTTTCCCTCTTCCTTTCTCTCTGTCCCACCCCTCTGCTAGTGCTCTCACTCTCAAATAAATAAATGAATGAATAAATAAAATAAATTAATTATAATTTAACATTCTCAGGAATGATTCATATGACATATTAGTTGTTCACATTGTCTAAATTTAACATACTAGTTATTGTTTCAGAATTTAATGATAATGTAAAGTTTGATAAGAACTTTACATGTGATTTTTTAATTTATGCAATATGCTATTAAGCACACTGTTAACAATTTCATGTACATAAATCCCTTTGAAATTCCCAAATTGGCACTGATGAGAATACATAATTTAATACCCAAATTGTTCTACTTGCAAATTGCACTTGTCCTAGGAATTCTAGAACCAACATATTTTATACTGCTTTCTATTACAATCCCTACTCCAATCTCCAGATGTTAGTGTACCTTTTGAAGCTCTGCTATAATATTTTTAAACATATTCCTTTTTCCCCCCGCACTGTTATTGATTCCTTGTAGGGTTCTACTGCAGGAAAATGATATTTCTGAAATTACTATTCTGATTTTAGAAGACTGCACCCATTCTATAATTTTGCTTTTGGTGATCCTACTTGGTACTGAATATTAATTATAGCTTGCCAAACATAAAAACCCAAGTGTATCTTTTATTTCATTTCTAAATCTTAGAGAAGGCTGTACTTGATCCACATTTGATATCTTTATTTAGATTAGAACTTGAGACCTACATAAAGCCTACTTGTGATTTAATTTTTTGCTTTTGTTAATCATAAGGTTATAAGGTGGTATGTTCTCAAGTCAGCAAAAGTCATTATTCTCTTAAGCACAGAGATAAGTATGGAAACTTGGGTTTAAGTATCCTCAGTCAGAACTTCATCTTGGCTGTCCAAGTGATTCATACATAGGTACATACATTTCGTAGTGCTGTCATTAATATTGGCAGAGATAAACCTTTTTTATAAATTATAATATTGAGACACCTTATAATATTGAGTACCTAAGCACTGAATGTAAAATATCTTAATTGATTATTTTTTTTTTTAAAAAAGGAGTTGAATTTATCTTTTTTTTTTTTAACCTAAGAGAAAAATTGAAGTTCCTGGAGGGTAAATATTTGCCTAAAGTCAAATACTAAATACAGAGAAGAGCTGGTCAGATTTCAACGCTTTTGCTTCTTTTACTTCATAATAATGATTCTGCAAGCCTCCAGAAAATTGCTTTCAGGACTATATGGCGGTATTTTGGGTCTACTAGGTGGAAAAAAATAATCCAGGGGTGCCTGGGTGGCTCAGTGGGTTAAAGCCTCTGCCTTCGGCTCAGGTCATTATCTCAGGGTCCTGGAATCGAGCCCCATATCAGGTTCTCTGCTCAGCAGGGAGCCTGCTTCCTCCTCTCTCTCTGCCTGCCTCTCTGTCTACTTGTGATCTCTGTCTGTCAAATAAATAAATAAATAAAATCTTTAAAAAAAAAATCCAGAGGATGAGAAGCACATGCTACTATTTTATCCCAGATCTAGTGCTGACTTTAAAACAGGCATTGTATAACCGACTGTGTGAGTAAACCTATGATAGGGTTGATTCACTTTGTTGGCAACAAGGGATAAGGCAAATGGTATCATGAGACTAGCCTCAGACAAATGTCTTGATGGACATCTAATATCAGTTCATTTGTATTAACGTTGCTGGAAACTTGGGACCCCAGTGCTGTTTTGATGAGCAGCAAAAACTATGTAGGCTTAGGGTGCAGCCACTTCAAGAGTTTAGGATCACAAAGCTGAACTTAGTACGGATGGCATTTGACGGGTCTCTAGCCATCAGGAAATAGGATAAGCCATAAAAAAAAAATAGTATTTCACTTAAAATGAAATATAAACTATTTTTACATATATATGTAATATGTGGTATATAATATTTGAATAAATGTTGTAATGAGACTACATATTTTTAAGTCAATCTTATAGTGTCTTTAGCAGTTACAATCAACAAACTAAGGAAAGAATTCAAATTTCCAATTAACCATATTAAATTACAGTAAAGGACTACACCATACAGTTTGGTGTTTTATATCTTTTAAAAAGTGAGCATTTGTTTTGTGCCAGGCATTGTGGTAGACATTTTACATTCATGATCCCATTTAATTGTTAGCTAATGCAGTTATTTTCTTAACCATGATGGAAACAGAGACACAGAGGCTAAGTAACTAATCTAAGGTTACAAAAATATTAAGCAGCAGAGACCATATTAAACTCTCAGTTCCCTGACCATAGACTAAGTTCTGGCTCCTCATTCCATATCAACTCTCCCTAATTCCACTGCCCTAACCAAAACTGTGAGGAACCTTGGAGATCATCACATCCAGCCCAACACATTTATTTAGCAGGTATTTACATAATAACATAATTTACTTTGTTTCATACTCAGAAATAAGTACTTGCTGTTAAAAATTTTAAACAAATTATAGTTTCCCCATTTGCCTTTCTCCTTTAATGGTTATATGAAGATGTGGAGATGACAGAGTAGTTCACACACTCCCACCTTAAATGAAGTTGAATATCTTGTCATGTAATGCTTTACCTATGAAAATTTAAATATCACTTCATTTAACTATACTTAATCTTGAAAACTACATAGGGGAGAGATATTGTAGACATAAGATAGAATATTGGATATGCTGAAATAGTGCTTTCTTGTTTTTCTGCAGCAGTAATTTTTTTAAGCGTTCAGAAGCAATGGGGACAAACCCAATTCTATATAACTTGAGTTTAACTTTTTACTCATATTTTATGTTTCATAACAACAAGCTTTTCTTTCTAAAATATGAACATTTAAGCAATAATCTTCATTTACTGGTACACTACTTTAAAAAGTTTGAAAGCTGTTCAAGATGTCCACTTAAACTCAAACTCTATCAGAATATTAAAAATACTTAGATTTACTTTTGGTAAATTAGAGATTTGGTAATCTCTAAAAACTTAGAAGTAGAAGACTTTGTTCAAAAATGAGGTGAATTTTAGGGACACCTGGGTGGCTCAGTCAGTTAAGCATCTGCCCTCAGCTCAGGTCATGATCCCAGGGTCCTGGTCCTGCATTGGGCTCCCTGCTCATCAGGGAGCCTGCTTCTCCCTCTCCTTCTGCTTGCACATGCTCTCTCTTTCTCTCCCTCTCTCTCAAATAAATAAAATCTTTAAAAAGATGAGAAGTATTTTAACTAATGCAAGAGGACAACTTTCTAAGATACATAACATTAACATGAAATACTGTTATTTCAGAAATAAAATGTACATATATACATATACCAATAGAGCCCCAACATAACACTTGTGTTTTAAAAGTCAGTACCAACTCATAAACGTACCTGTTGTTTCATAATCTTTATTTGTTCTTTTTGCTTTCTCTTCTCCTCAGCAGCCATTATTGCTATGGTGAAAAACCAAAGCACAGATATCATCAGCAAAGGAATCAAGAGGAGAAACTTCTTATGAATTTCCCAATACTTAACTCTTCATGTTTATGTTTTCATTTAAATCACCCACCTTGTTGTTTTTTAGCTTCTTTGGCAACCCGAGCCTGTTCCTGCTTTTGAAGTTTTCTCAAAAGCTTTATTTGCGCTGCTTGTCTGGCTATTTCTGAAACACACAAATTTCAAGGAATATTATTAACAACTTAACATAACTGCTAACCAATAACTGTGTGAAACTGATATCATTATGAAGGACAAAATTTTTAAGAAAATTGCCTAAGGTTAGATACCAACTGGGAGAATGATGTGGCAGAAAATTTCATATCCATTTCCCCTAGAAACTGGCAAATTATTTCAACAGATATGATCCCATATACAGAACTACACAAAAATGATACTTCTTTTAATCCTCTTTATAAAGGCCAATCTAAGTATATTTTTTCACATTTCATGTAATCCCCACTTTGCACGGAAATAGCTGCTAATATGCAAAAATAGTGATCTAGCTTCAGTCTTAAAAATAACAGAATATATAAAAAGGAAATAGAATTCAAAATAGAATATAAGGCCTCTAAAATTCAGTATCTCAATCAGCTATATAAATGGTAACATTTCTGAATCCAGTGACATTTTCATTTATAAAGGAGAGGGTCTAAATCTCCTAAATAAAAAGAGTATAGAATGTCAGTGAGTTTCGAAGACAACTGAGTCCTCATAAGTTTTAATGACAAACGTATGAAATTGGGTAGACTGACATAATTAAAATGGCCCCAACTGTTCATGCTCCCTCTCTCTATGTCATTTGCAATGTGACTTTGCAGTTCCTCTCATCAAAAGGTAAAATATATTTTCTTGTCCCTTGATGCTGAATTCAGTCATGTGATCTTCCTTGGCTAACAGGATGTTAGCAATTGTGATGCACACAGAAGTTTGAAAATATACTTGTACTCTTTCTGTTTTTACTCTTGCACCTTGCCCTTTACTATAAGGACATGTTTGGGTTAGACTGCTGAAGGTTGGGACACGTGGAGTCAGGTGACTTCCCATATGTGAACAAACCCAGCCAGGATCAGCAGAGCTGCCTAATTTCCCTCCAGCTGCTTCCATCTGTGCAACAATTAATGCCTATGTTGTGTACATCACTGAAGTTTTGTGGCTGGCTGTTTCCCAGAATTACTCTGGCAGTAGGTAACTGATAGAGAAAGCATGTAATGTCATGCTTTCTTTTGCTGGCAAACTTGGTCAGATACTTTTAACTATAAAAGGTGGGTATCAGAGTATCACTCATAAAATACCAACTTACATTAGACATTATTTTAAACTTTTTAGCAGATGAGTTTTTAAAAATCTATATATTATATTCAATAATGAATATGACTGGCTGGCTAACACCTGAATTACTTGAGATTTACTAATAATTTCTGCCATTTATTTAACTTCTGTATTAAAACTTTGTAACAATCTTATGAGATAGGCAACATTGTGCCCAGTTTGCAGATGAAATAACTAAGGCTCACAAAGATTAAATTGCAAAGCCAAGATATAAACCTTGATCCTTCTGACTTCACAGTCTATATGCTACTAGTTCTAAAAACTTTTAAGAAAAGTTGAATGACTTGAGATTTTAGGTAAGAACCTAACCCTATGTCCTTGTAACAGTTGAGGTGACCTTGGTTACTATGGTTGATTTTCTACCAACAAGTCTAAAAAAGAAGATGGGATGTAAAGGGTCTAATTTTATCTAGTAAACTGGAATTATTAATGGAAGATGAAATGGAAGATAATGCTAAAATATATCTCTATTATCTATATCTCTATATCTATATCTATTATCTCTACTATTATTATCTATGTATCTCCAATTATTTTCAATACTAGGTTATAAGCATCATCAAAAATTTCTGAGCTACATAAAAAGGATCTTCTGTTCACTAAATACCCTGGGAGATAAAAAAAATTTATAAAAGAGGTTGCAGAATCAGCAAACTCCAATAATAATACACTTGATGGATATTGTTCTCACCTGTGATAGTACTATATGACTATTTTTCTAACATTTAAGAACTGAAAGCTTTCAACTCTACTATAAAGATCTAAGTCTGCCTTAAAATGTAAAGATGTGTCAAGTGATTAAAAAAAATGTGTCCTAGAAAATGTGGCATAGGTATGATCTTTTATTTCAAGCTAAAACTGATAGCCTCAAATAGAAGTCTGGCTTATAATAAACAAATGTTATATTTAAGTATGTATTTATCTATGAATATATTTGCCAGCTCCAAGCCCCACACAAGTAAACAATAATTTTTATTTTTAAACCCTTAGGACAGAAAACCATTTAAAAGTTCAACCCTTATCTTTTTACTTTAGCAAGGAGGATAAAATTCTTATTCATCATTAAAAATTCACATAACTTAAACTTTATATTATGAGTAGTTGAAAATGTTTTTAAAAGTTAAACACTATGGAGGAAGGAGAATGAGTTAGAAGACCTAGAAAATTCACTTACATGCTGAGAAATAAACTTCTCCTAATAGCTTCTCATTTACTTAGTTTATGGTTGCTGAATACATTATCTATTTTAACTAACTTTTGAGATATCAATTTGGAAAATATCTTTTATGGAGTAAGAATTACCTATTTAAATTTCAAAGATGAAAGTTTATTTTTGAAATAGGTTACACACACGATTAGGGATATTTTAGATATACCACATATCTTTGCTACTAAGATGCATTTTTAAAATAGAGTCTAAAATCAGAATGTGTCTGACAACTGGCAGCACTTCTCTTTCTTCGTGGTACATCTTAAAATAATTGTGCACTGAAATGACTATAAGCATCTCAGATTCTATGATACATGAAATGGAGAGGTACTATCTGATATCTTAGAAAATTTAAGGTATTAATGGCCTTGGCAAGTTTATTTATTAGGTTAAAAATCTTTTTCATATTGAAACCCTCTCATTCTTATTTTTCTTCTCTTGAGAAATTAGAGAGCTCTCATTTCATAATGCTTGGATGTACAAAGTTTGCATTTATTTTACTGTTCCGAACTTTTCTTCAAATTAAGTCCAATTTTACAATCTAGTTGAGGCCTAGTAGGATAGTAATATATAACAGAAACTTCTAGAATCCCCTCAGATAACCCCCTCAAACTGTTAATGTAGAAGCCTTTTAGAAGGAAAAGTGGTGATAAAGTGATTCATTCCTTTCTTCCCAAGAAAAAACCTGAATATTTTACCATCTATGCTTCTAAATATTAATAATAATTATTTATTATTGTTAAATATTTAACTTTTATATACATCTTGAGAAAAAACCATGTACAGAGTCAGGTCAAAGGTAAAGAACTTGCAAAATGCATGACACAACAATGCATGACACAACAAGGGAGAGGGATGTAACAGAATACAAACCAATTTGAAATCTAGAGGGAGAAAAAACATTAGGGTAGGGGCGCCTGGGTGGCTCAGTGGGTTAAGCCGCTGCCTTCGGCTCAGGTCATGATCTCAGAGTCCTGGGATCGAGCCCCGCATCGGGCTCTCTGCTCAGCAGGAAGCCTGCTTCCTCCTCTCTCTCTCTGCCTGCCTCTCTGCCTACTTGTGATCTCTCTGTCAAATAAATAAATAAAATCTTTAAAAAAACAAAAAAACAAAAAAACAAACAAAAAAAAAACATTAGGGTAAAAGTTAAATAATTAGCTTCTATATGGTTAAAATAAAATTTAGTTAATTTTGCAAATATAAAGGTGCCATTTAATTTTTTTTATTTTTTTAACTTTTTAAAAAGATTTTATTTATTTATTTGACAGAGAGAGAAGCAACAAGAGAGGATACACAAGCAGGGGGAGTGGGAGAAGGAGAAGCAGGCTTCCTGCTAAGCAGGGAGCCCAATACAGGGCTCGATCCTAGGACCCTGAGATATTGACCTGAGCTGAAGGCAGACGCTCAATGACTGGGCCACCTAGGCACCCCATAAAGGTGCCATTATAGATACTAAATATTAATAGTATTTGTATTAGATACGCAAGATATGCACGAAGAACCCATGCTTTGGGTATCAGTTAACTTTAATCTTTTTTTTTTTTCTTCAGGCAAACAATGCATATTCATCACTATTATACACTCTCCAGAAGAGTCAGTGGATTATTGGCAATACAAATTTTAAAAACTCATCATTTATGGCTATATCTGTTAATAACTTTTTTACAGCCTTCACTAGTAACTATTCAGGAGAGATGGAAATCTTAACAGAATCCAAATAAAATAACATAAAAAATTCGCAAATGGGGTGCCTGGCTGGCCCAGGTAGAAAAGATGCAACTCTTGACCTTGGGGTCATGAGTTTGAGCCCCATGCTGGGTGTAGAGATCATTTAAATTAATAAAGAAAGAAAAAAAAATTTCACTAACATACTAAGGCAGAGAAAAACTTATACGGCAATAAGTGATATGCTGGGCAGTTAATTTATATGCTACTAGTGGAAGTAGGAATTAGTACAACTTTTTTGAAGACAATATTTGCCTGCTATCTACAAAAACTGAAAATGCACATACCATTTGATTCAAAGACTCTATCTCTACAATTTTATACATACATAGCCATACTCATAGAAGGATATGAATAAAATATGTAACATCTGTTTACTGCAGGACTGTTTGTGATAGCAAAGAATGGGGAAACAGTGCAAAGAGTCATCAAAAAAGACTGAATGTAGAGCCGTACACGTTGCATCACTCAGTAGTCAGCTGTTAAATGCATAAGGTTGATTTTTAAGTGCAGATACATTAGGACATTCAAGATAAATTAAGTGGAAAAAAGCAGGCTGAATAGGATGTCCAATATAAATCCATTTATTTTAGAAATGAAAAAGGATATATGTAATTCAACATATTGCACATGTGTATGAACATGTATGTTGTATCATATGTGTATATGAGTGTGTGTACACATTTCTGGATTTACAAAAAACTGTTAATAATGATGCCACTCATGAGAGTGTTTTAAACTGAGTGAGAATGAGTATTTTATTGTAAAGCATTCTGTTCTATGAGTTTTTGTTGTGGGTGTCTGTTTTACAATAAAAACAAAGCAGCAACAAAGAAGTCAATATTATGATGGTATTTACAATAAAGGGAAGTAAGTCAAGCTTTTCCTCTAGGAAAAAATACATAAAGCAAGTTAAAATCCCATTAGTCTTTTAAGTTAATTTTTATTATTAAACCTTTATTTCATATATATACACTTGTGACCATAAGACACCAACACATGTACTGATGTATATTCAGATAGCCTTAAGAGGCCTCACGTTTGTAACTAGTAACTCATAACAGAACTATTTTATTTTAGTCAGCTTTCTCTGTGTCTGGCATAGCATGGGAACTTTAGGTTGATAATTTATGTGTAGTTTTGAGTTACAATATATTTGAGGTTATTATAAGCACTTTGTGCTTGATAAGTAACACTTTCTAGTGATCTTAAAATAAATATTTTTTGATTTAAATCTATTAGTTGGCCATTTTGAAAATACATGTGATGTATCCAGACGACAGAAGAACCCAAACTAAAAAGACTGGGGTTACTTACCAGTAATTGGAGTTCTCTGACTGAAAATTTACTCCACAGTTCCACATATTTTGGAGTTATTCCCTTGTACCACCTCAAGGAATCGGGAGCTGTTAAAATGAGAATTTCCAGAATGTTGGCACAACCTTAAGGCATGTGCCAAGTGCTGGTTGATTCCCTTTCTGTGCAAGCCTTAAAAGCTTATTCCCCACCTCTGTAGCTCTAAACACACAGGGTATGATGTGTTTATGAGTATGGCTCTCCAAAGGAGCTTACCTAATCAAAGAACTCCAGTTACCAGTGGGATTCCTTATTTTCTCATTTTTATGCTAACAGAAATATATACTTTTTAGAAAGTGAGAGCAGTATCAATCATTCATAAGTCAAAGACATAAGAGATACATAGACTTTTTTAGTGTGATTATTACAGTGTTGTATATATTATATTTCTTACCTTGAGCTTGCAATTTTCTTAGCAATTTGGCATCTGTGTTATCTAGAAACTCAGCACTTCCCACATTTGGAGGTCGACCCTTCCGACGTCTCATCCTAGATTCCTCTCTTGCTCGCTGTCTATCTGGATTTGGTGGTCTTCCTCTACGGCCTTCCATTGCCCTGATACGGGGAATGACATCCTCTTCTTTCAAAAGACACCACTGCATTCCCTTTTAATTAACATTTTATAGAAACAATATATTAAAAACGAAATAAACATAAGGGATCAACAGATCAGAAAATTCTAGGTCAATCTCTGGTATTCTTACTTTAATGACTTCAACTTTAAATACATAGAGAGATCTATATCTATAAACATATATTTATAAACATATATATCTATAAACACATAGAGATATCTCAATCACCATTTCTGAACTATAATGACCATAAATTTGGCAGATATTTGAAAATATTAGTTTTGTGATGACACCCATATAGATTGTTTTCATGTGTTATCAGTTCAACCAATCATGAAGCTATCCAAGTAACAGAAGGAAGTTTCTCTTTATAGAAATAGTATAGCTAATAAATCAAGGAGGAATGTAAAAGTTACAATATCAACATTGTGCAATACCTGATGAATTCATCGATCTAAGACTTGAACGTGAATGGCTGGCAATCACCAGAAACAGAGACAAATAGACATCAGCCTCCTGATGGAGGTTACTCCATCACTTATAAATTAATATTGCCCCCCTCAAATAAATCAAGTCTAGGTTTGATCAAGTCTGGGCCTACTATAACTTTACAGGAAAAATAGGATAAAAAGTGTATGTTAAACCACACAGCAAAATCCAGTCTGTGGGAAATTCTACAAATTACCCAGTTTCTTCAACAAATAAATTTTAAGAAGTTAAAAAAAAAAAGCAACTATAAGATTAAAGGAGTCTTAATAGATGTATCAAATACATTTTATCTAGATATTGATTCAAATAAACTTCAGATAATTATCATAATTAAGGAACAACTGAAACTGAACAATGCCTAACATTTGATGATATCCAGCAATTATCATTTTAAAGTGTGATAATGGTACTCTTGTAGTAAACAAGAGTCCTTATCTTCTAGAGATACACATTGAAAAATTTACAGACAACATAAGATGTTTAGATTTGCTTCAGCAAATTATGGAAAAGTAGAAGTAGTTGGAGGCATAAAACAATTGGGCATATGATAATTTCTAAAGATGATGATGGGGTACATGGTATATATTATATATTTCAGATTTCTCATTGTAAATCCCCCAAAAGGAACACATACAGTAGCATAACGCTAGTGCATTATAGGAATAATCCTGGTTGGTGCATAGATACAATCCGCGTCTGGTTTTTATTATCCTCCATATGTCCGTCAAAACAAATACACTGTTCTATAACCTTATCTATCGTCCTTGGTAATATGTTCAGATATAAGAAAAGCATTCTTTTAAAATAATCCTTCTAAAATAATTGTTTTATTATTTCTTACTTCTTTTTTTTAAGAGATAATTCCTTCAGTGTGAAGGTTAAGGATTTTTAAAATACGCTTTTTTCTCAGAAGAATCTTAAACTAGGAATTTAGCTTGAACCACTCACTGTAGGCAAGTCTGCAACCAAAAACAATAGAAAGTCCTTGAGTTACATTTTATGCCATGATTCCTAATCTGGGGCCAAAAGACTATGAATATCTCATTCAATGGGTAGTAAAAATACAAATACTACTCGTGCTACCATAATGGATGATAGTTACTTCCCACATTCCAAGCACTGTTTGTTCCAGGCATTTTCAATACATTATATACTTTAATCTTCTCAACAGCTCTAACCAGTAAGGTGAGTTTTATTGTTCCTACATGAATTTAGACCCAGTAAGATTAAATAATTTCCTGGGGGTAGTGCGGCAACAAGGAACAGAACTGTATTTCAAAACTGGGACTAACTCTACAACTTGTGCTCTTAACCACTACCTGTACTTAATTGATGTTATCAAGATGTTTTTATACTTGGTAATTGACTGATCACACTATTTCAGCCATGAAAGTGTGGCCAAGATTATGTCACAGCAGGACTTTGTCAAAAAACTAGTGCATATAGTCCATATTTTTGTTTAAAATATCTATATAATTTTTCTCAGTAATTCTCCTGTGAAAATAATTTTAAAAGTTAATTCTGAAGAAAGTAACATTTTTTCCTGAGATTTCAAATGAAGTCAATAGGAACAATGTTTCTAATAACTGCATTTTTATGCCACAAACTACTAAGAAGGAAGCCATCAAAACAATTTTATGTTCACCAGTATGGGAAGCTTTTGATTAGTTTAGGTTTTCATTTTTTTCTATTATGCTCTTAGGCACCACGGCAGCATGCATCACATAAATTGAAAAATATAAAAGTGACATTCGTGACACTTGGAGTAGAAGAGAGAGACTAATAAAAGAGTCTGTAGAGGAATCTGCATTCAGTTTTTAAAGTATCTTATTAATAATAAAGTCAACTGTAGCCAAGATTTAAAGGGTTTTATCAATTTATCTTTTTTATCCAGTTACAATTTTTACATAGTTACGTTTATTTGGCTAGATAAATATACCTGAGTCAAAAGAGGAATAGATTATGTTGGTGCCCAAAATTTACCAGACAAATATAGTGACATTATCATTTACATTTTTGCTCTTGGCACTTATAAAGTAAATACTTGCCAAGGGACCTGCATATATTGTGCTACATATATAGTCTTCTGACTCCTGGATTTTAGAAAACGAGAAATGGAACTGTTAGGAAAATTTGAAGCTTGAATTACAGCTTTAATTCATTGAATACTCAAAATAATTGTGAAGGGGGGGAAGGAGTTTTCTCAATAAGATTTTCCTCAGAAAAAGCAAGTACAATTTATATCACCTGATTTATATGCTATAAGCTTTTTTATCAATCAGAAATTATGCATCAAAAGAGAATTAGCTTATTATTTTTTCTTAATTTCTAAGACTAAGAGTGTAAACAGTTCCCTGAAAATAATCTTTCTTAACAAAGATTTGAAAGATGTGGACAAAAAGAAAATAGATTATCAACATGATGGACATGGTGACAGATCAGTTCTACTTTATCATTATAACTCTGCTTACAAGAGTTAATAATTTCAATCTTGAGCAATAACACCTTCATTTCTATATATACTACAGAGATAAGAAAAAAGATTTATGTTTTATTTCAGAAGACTGAACAAAATAATTAAGATGAGTAAATAAGTACACCATACAATATACAGTGCAATGCATTATAAAAGTGCCACGTAAGACTGTCATGTATTATAAAAAGTTTCCACTACTTAAATATTTGTTGAGACACCTACTTTGTACAAGGCACAGCAGTGTCTAAAGGTAAATGAGAATCTTTTCCCCAAAAGGACCAACATTTTTAACTCAGGATCTCACCCTACTCCAATGCAAGGACCACATGCTGAGTAGTAAGACATTTGAAAAAGTTTAGAGGTTGGGACAAAAAGTTGTCTGAATTGTCCACCTATAAAATAATGATGGTCTGAATTAGGGCTTAGGAATTAGAGCTGGAAAGGAATGTGACTATATTGGCCCTTAGGAGGGAGAAGTACCTGGATGTAAAAGAAAAAAGTCTGAATGGAGACCAGAAAGGTGATTAAAGTAGTGAGGTTTTCTTCCCAACCAAAGCAAAGACACAGGATGGAAAAATACTGAGAAAACCTACAGATAAAATTTCTTTCTCTTAGTTATTTTATACCTTGAACACTAAATACAACTTAAAAAACCATTTATCTCAAATGAGTAAGTTTAAAATATTTTCTATTTTCAGAAATTCAAAAATGGTATGAACTCTAATTTAAATATGACTTTGTATTTCCATATTTCTATTTTTTTTAAGGATTTTATTTATTTATTTGACAGAGAGAGAGAGCAAGCACAAGCAGGGTAAGTGGGAGGCAGGGGAGAAGCAGGCTCCTTTGTGAGCAAGGAGTCGAGTGTGGGGCTCCATCCCAGGACCCTGGGATCATGACCTGAGCCAAAGGCAGACACTTTACCAACTGAGAAACCCAGGTGCCTCCCAACATTTCTGTTACTCTTCATAAAAGATACTCTAAAGTACAGTTGGACACCTCATGAGCAATTGGTCTGTTTTCACGTTATCTTATAGACACTGAATTATCTACCCAGGATCCTATACTTTCCTGAAAGCTAAGTCCATCTGTGGTTTGCCAGCAACATGTTCAGGTTTTAATGAAATGCACTCTCAAGTCTCAATCTTGCTTCAATTGGATATCATAACTTGTCTTTATTTTCCTTTTGTTGATTCCATTTTGTTTGATTTTATATACCTACATGCTAATTTATTTTGGGGGTAAAGAGTATATAAGAAATAAACCAGTCCATCAAAAGTCAATTCACTGAGTAATCTATTTGTAAAGTAACTGAGTTTTTGTTTTGTTTTTTAAGCTGAGTATCACCAACACTTTGCTGTAGTAATTTCAGCATGGATTTGCAGTCCTGGGCCATTAAGTGTCCAATTCCCATGTTAACACTTGAGATGTCTAATACTTTTCCAATGCTCAATGTTATATAAGTGAATGGAGCAACTTTACTCATATTTTTCTGGAATATGACCTGTTTCTCTATCCCAGTCCTTGCCTCTGGTAGTATAATAGCTGAGGGGACTATTTTAAATCTGGATTAAGGTATTTGGTCTGACAATTTTAGTTTTGTTTTTTTTTTTTAATCATTTGGTGAATTGATCATTTACCCGACTGATTTCTGGGTAAGTAATTTTCAGTAAATGTAACCACAGCTCAAATAAACAAAACAGATTTTTTTCACTACCTTTTCTTTGTAAGTGTACTTTCTGAATCCTTTACTTCCTAAAAATTAATTAAAAACCTTTTCAAATGTCCTACATAAAAGGGAACTGATCTTAAAGACATCCTTTGATCTCTATCCTTCACATTACATTAGGAAATTAAGGCCTAGAAAAGGAGGCCTTAGTTTTTCAAAGTAACATAGGATGCTGAATTACCCTGTCAGGAGTCTAAAAAAAATCTTAGGGCACAAAAAAATTGAGGGCATCAAATATTTTTGACAGAACTTCCCATTTTAAGAAAAATGTTAATGTTAATATCATGAGAAAAATCAAAATTTTGTTGAATTTTCTTCCACCTATTTCATACTTTAGCATTATGTCTACTTTTAGCTACTTTACAGTGCCAGAGATAGGTAGTGGGAGCTTCATGTACCACAAACTTTACAGCATTAGGGATTCTTAATCTACTGTAATCATATAGTTTATTAATATCATTTAATGAATAACATTTCAAAGATGTGAAAGAGTAAGATTATCTATGCTGGGGAGATGTTACCTACTAAAAACCATTGAGAAAGATGTCGTTTGATACAATTATTCCACAATGCTGGCCATGCTTTCTAATTACAGTAGGTTACCCTTTAAGAGCCATGATCTTCAAAAACCTCTTAAGCTCTACACTTGGGATTCATAAAGTTGGCCTCCTAGTAGAGGTCCTTGCCTAGCCATCAAAAATCCTACCTGGTAAATTAGTGACATAAATTTTCAGTATTTTAGATTTCTGGTACTGATCTTTCATGTTCTCAGTGTCCATATATGCCCACAGCTATGTTGCATTAGGTGTGACAGTTAACAGCAGAGTTGAATTAGAACCCTGGTTGTTGACTCCCAATCTTTTGTTCTTTACTTATATGAAATAATTAGCAGCATTACAATCTTGCCAGAGACTGTGTGTTGTCTGCTTTATTGTGAAGTCTCCCTATATTCCTTACTAACAAAATCCTGATTTTTGCTGGACAGCATTGTGCTCAGCGTTTTTATCTTCTCAAAGCCAGTGACCATAACTTCTATGTCTTTTGTACTCTTCAGTTTCTCTACAAACACTAGTTTTGTTTTGTTTCTTCAAAGCCAGGATTTCATTTCTGTAGTTTTTGAAATGTGTTCACAGTTTTCTTTATGGAAAATGCCTTTAGGGAAAATTTATCTGGAAGAAAAATGCCTGACATATTAAGTATTTGCCACAAATATTTATTGATTAAATGACTAAGAAAAAAGGCTCTTTACAGTAAGAACCTTAAATATTTTTCTTTTCTCCTACCCTTACACCATTAAAGAGAAAAAAAATCTTTTTGAAAAATATATATCTTGAATAGAAAAGGCAGCATTTCCTAAGTCACTTTTAACTTGTTCCTTCTTTGCTTCTTTCCTTTTCTTTGTTTTGCTATCCTGAATACAGTAAACATTCATTAATCTATGCTAATGAACTTACTGGTTGCAAAAATAAACTTAATTATTACATTTATGCTTAAATGTTTTCCTTTCTACAATTCACCAAAAATGCTTTCAAAGTAGACAATCGTATATTTCAAAATAATCTGTGTCATTAATAATTTGTCTTGAAGCCTTCATATATTCCTAATAGAAGTGTGGAAAACTTTTTACCTAAATACCTTATTTAGGTAAATAAAAATAATCTTATTTTATATTTACCAAAATATGTTCAGCTCATCCTAACTGTCTATTATCCTTGACACCCAAAACCAAAATAAAACGAAAACGATAAATATTAGCTTCAGCAAGTTCTTTATAATGTGATAAAGCAGAAGTCTGTAAGAAATCTATTTACCTTATCCTCTTTTCAAAGGCATTTCACTGGCTAAAATAGTTAACAGAATTTCATTACAAGGTAGCCAGCCAGTTAAAGCATGGCCTTATAAGAGGGTTCATTTTGTTCCATGAAGCCTATTATCCCTAAAATCATTGTTTTCACAGAAGCCTGCAGGAAGTGATTGGCATATAAGTATCAGAAGACACTGATAAATAGCTGAGTCTACAAATCTCTTACCACATTTTGTAGCCTGAGATGAATAACACTGATAATGAATAGATTAACGGTCCCCCCCCATTTCTTGTGTCAACTCTATTTACTTTAAGCAAGGGCTTTTCTTTCTTACTTTGTGAAAGCAATCATTAGATTGTTGTACTTTAATGATAAACTTACTTAAATTTCAATAAACATAAGGGCTCACACTTATCATATTGTATTATGTGCACATTTTCAGATGTTTGCAATATTTTTCAGATGTTTGCTCTTAGCAAATATAGTATGCATATATATATATATATATATATATATATTCAATCTTTTTTTTTTAAAGATTTTATTTATTTATTTGACAGAGAGAGATTACAAGCAGGCAGAGAGGCAGGCAGAGAGAGAGGAGGAAGCAGGCTCCCCGCGGAGCAGAGAGCCCGATGCGGGGCTCGATCCCAGGACCCCGAGACCACGACCCGAGCCGAAGGCAGCAGCCCAACCCACTGAGCCACCCAGGTGCCCCTATATATTCAATCTTAAGCTCAGAAATACCTTGAGTGCAAAATAACTTAAAATAACCATGGTTCTCCACAGCAGACTAGAATTATCTTTTAGTAGAAATTATCATTTCTTAAATTTTATTTGTAAAATATAGAGCTTTGCAATACCACTGCTGAAATTTTTGAAATACCTTGAACTAAATCAGAACTTACAGAATATTGGTTATTTTTGATAACTTTACAAGAAAAGAGAAAAATATGACAGAGAAAATATTTTTGGGGGGCACGTGGGTGGCTCAGTTGTTAAGTGCCTGCCTTCAGCTCAGGCCGTGATCCCAGGGTCCCAGGATCCAGCCCTGCATTGGGTTCCCCGATCAGCGGGAAGCCTGCTTTTCCCTCTCCCATTCTCCCTGCTTGTGTTCCCTCTCTCGCTGTCTCTCTCTCCATCAAATAAATAACATCTTAAAAAGAAAAAAGAAAATTAAAAAAAAGAAAATATATTTTTCAATGCAAATGGTTTATTAGTAAAGTGACTAAGAATCATAACAAATCTGCAAATATAGCATTTCACTTGCTATCAAACACCCAAAACAGGTAAACAAAGCTTGGAAAACTGTAGCAGTAATATTCAAAATCATTACGTAAAACCTCCATGCATTTGGAAAACTGAATGCTTAGCTTATTAGAAAGGGCAGAAGAATATATTTTTTAATAGAAAATTGTTTTTCACATTGTATGAAATACAAGCAAATTTTAGAAAATGTAAAACTACAAGAAGTAGAAAGAAAAAAATGATCTACTATACCACCAACCATTACATCTATCATTTTAAAGTTCTGACACATTTCCTCCGAATCCTTCAATATACAGTTTTGGTTTTCATTATCTACACAGTCATCATTCCCTTTCCACAACTTGTATAAAGGCAGACATATTGTAAAAACACACAGATCACTTCTGCATAGTACCAGTGGCTTAGCCAAACTATATTTCACATCTTCCACAAAATTTAGGGTAATCAAATTATCACACATCATAGTTACTCTAACAAAAATATATAATCTTTGTTCATTTTCATAGAAAATTATCACAAAATTATATACATTTCTAATGAACTATATGCTAATACATATTCACCATACAATATATGGAAATGTATATGGTTCTACAATTATACAAACTATATACATTTCTCACTAATTAACTGAACTTTTTTTGGATTACTTACCTTTAATTGTTGTTCTCTCAAAGTATCCTGAAACAAATCCACCTTGCTAATTTTTTTTAACTGACAGAAGTACTCTCAAAATTGCTAATATGTTCCCTTAGCAGTCTGCCGAAATGCTGGCAGCTTAACATATTTGGAATTTAGTAATTCATCATATTTCCTTGATGAACTGATCTCTCAACAAAGTAATACACATTTGGAAAACACTGATTATGTTTAATAAAAAGTGAATGGATGTCAAAGAACATTTTAGTCTGCCTAATGAAGCTTTATAGATTAAGTCTAATTATCACTGATACAAAACTAAAAATCCTTTATGTATTGAACAGCAATTAACTTTCCTCTCAGAACAAAAATCTATTCAACTTTAAAACATAAGGATATCTTTGGCATAAATAAGACAAGTCAGGATTTATACCATGAGTCAAAAGATTAAAAAATGTCAGAATTTTAAACTAAAATTATTATTATCGTCTAACTTTTTTGTGTTACAAAACTGATCCAGTATATATGGAAGTGGGTATAATAACAAATTCTGAGGATCTGTTTGACAACAGATTTAATCTACATTTAAATTTTTTTTTATAAATAAATCATTAAAAAAATTTTTTTCAAAGATTGTATTTATTTACTAAGAGACAGAGACTGAGAGCAAAAGAAATCAACGGGTCTTTTCCCGTTGAGAGGGGAAAGAGGCAGATGGAGAGGGAGAAACAAACTCCTTGTTGAGCAGGGAGCCTGATGTGGACTCAATCCCAGAACCCTGGGATCATGACCTGAGCTGAAGGCAGACGCTTAACCGACTGAGCTACCCAGGTGCCTTAAACATTTTTTTAAGTTTAAAAAATAAACAGAGAAAAATCCTAGAAAATATTTCAGTAAAGAAGCTGAGCCTCCGAGAAATATATTTTAGCATTTTAGAATTACCAGGAAAGAAACAAGTAGAACTGGACATAACTTGTTCCTTAAAAAGTCATGGATAATAATGAAAATGGGTTATATGGTGAAGGTAAAAGAATACTGTTAGAAACCCAAAATTCTAGTTATGTCTCTACCTGGTTGAGACTGTGTGATCTTGGAAAATTCCCTTAATGTTTGAGGTCTCAAAAAAAAAAAACAACCTCCTGCAGAATTAGGAAGGCCTTTTTTTATTTCTCTAACTATAAAATTAGAGGGTAAGATAAGATGGAAGAACCTGCCAACTCAAACTAGAAAATATTTATTAGAGAAAACATTTCTTTCTATGCATTATAATAGGCCAAAAGAAAGAAAGATCCAATCAAGAAAGAAAATATCAACTTCAGTTGGCTGAGCAATTTAATCTTTTGAAGTATGTTCAAGCATATGATCTCATTTTAACCTTACCATAATCCTATGAGGCAGAAGTAAAATTATTATAGTCTTTACTTTGCGGACAAGGAAACTGAGGAAAAAGGAGGCATTATTTTGATGTTTGAATTCACGAAGTCTATTTCATAGATTAACAACAATCTAGGTCTCCTCACTCCTTAACTAGGTCCTCTTTCAATGGAGCTGATAAAGTTAAAGGGAATAATAAGCACATGCCGCTGAATCCAAGTAAGAAACAAAAGCAAAATCCTACAGGAAACACAGAGGAAATGAAATGTCTCTGGTGGGTTCTTTGTGCTGATTGGTAAGGTTGTATACTTAACCCACAGGCAAAAAGGGAGTTGTGGTGATATTTTCAGAAATCTATACAATTAACTCAAAAATTCAATTTCTGTAAAAAGCAGAAATTTCACTTACCTAATATTAAGGAAACTTCCCTCACTTCAAATTACCAAACTTGTGACAATGGATCATGTAGCATGGCATAATTAGATGGACAAGATCCTTCCATAAAACTAAGGCATATTTATTCCCCTTTAGACTGACTTCTAACAACATATTTTCACTATTCAAATTAATTTACCTTTAAATTAGTTTACCTTTCAGGGAACTAATGTTTTCCTATATTTCACGGGAACATGCAGATACTTTTATACCTGTATAAACTGTAAAATTGTTGACAAAATAAATAAACAGGAAAATACTGACTTAAAAAACTTGAAAAAGACATCTATTATGTCAAAGCTCCTTGTTACTGGAATATAGTAAATTGAGGCTTTGGTGAGTGTTAACCACAAAGTTATATGTATAGCTATATGAATTAACTAACAAAAGGCAATGCTTCAGAGTGTAGTGAAATTTACTTCATTTAGGTTATGGTACTACTTTTTGGTTTAAAGACTATACTTTTTAAAAAGTGGATACCTGCGGTCCATCTCTGGCTTCATAGAAGTCACCCACTCTTATTTTTGCACTGAAGCTGAAATTGTCCCTTGAGATATCCATTATTCCATTTCTGCTGAGATACTGAAAAAATCACATATTTTTCCACTTCAGGTTTTAATAATTACAACCCAGCTTTGATGTAGAGCTTTCTTCAGGACACTAACGTTTTGCATATTCTATCAAGGGGCTATGGATTTAGAGAAGATCAATTTAAGTTAAGTACATTTAGTCCCATACAAGAGAATATTTTGTATCAAGGAACTTTATCTGAGAAAGGAGAGCACCTTTTTCCATAAACATGCTTAATAGGCACCAAATGTATATTCTTTGGTGAAAAGTATGTACCTTTATTACTTCAGGGTATTGCCTAAGTTTCTTTCCACATGGAGCATAATATGCTACTTCTCCTTGAAGGCGCCCTCCAAAGTTTCTTATTCTTGTCTCTCTTTGCCAGCTACACATAACAGAAATAAGGGTTATAACATATTTAGTTTTAAGAAAGCTTTAAAAAAGTTAAGAAAACATGCTTTTTAGACAACATAAAAAATACAAATAAAACAAATATAAATCTCTAATCATACAGCTCAGATACATTTATCATTAAAGTTATTTAGATTTTTAGTTACGTGATTCCACTAAAAATTAATCAGACTCAAGTTACAAATATTAAACTCTGTTACATTTCTTAGAAATCATTAACTGGTATTACTTTGGGTATTCGGACAAATTCAGTAACATGTGTCAATGTGTAATCATTTTTTACACCTGAGAAGCTTTAGGTGAAAAGAGTACCATAAACCTGGCTCTCTGCTCCTTGAGGATCATCTACTTCGAGTGTAAAACTTCTCAGTTCCAATTAGACCATTTTAGCCACACTCTGCTCAAGTCCCCCACTTTTGCCCACTGTGGCTTTTACTGTCCTTTAATTCTATCTTTACAAAAACCTCTCATACTCTTAACTGTGTCTCTGCCCTCCCCTCTGCCAAATGATTTTCTCTTGCTTTTTTTTTTTTTCAGTTGTAGTCCCACTGGCTGCCTGATCCCATCCCAGCTCTGCCATACCTAAACGGTGCAGTTAGCCTTAATTTCGGTTTTCTGATTTATCAACTTCTTTGCCCTTCGCTCTAGCTCTTCTGCTCTAATAAATACTATGCAGTATATTCAATTCTTTTATGAATAGCAGAGAGTGAGGTATAGTGAGAAATCAAACATACATAAATATGTGGCAGCAAAGCAGAAAGAGAAGTCTTATTTTGCATACCCATATTCCAAAGGAATACGCAGTTCACGCTCATCTGTTACTCTTCTTCTTTTGGAAGTGCCTTCAAGAAAATTCAGCCAGTTAACATAAAAGATTAGTTTATATAGATGACAAGTTTTCGATAGTTTTGAAACTTTTCTTTAAATAACACATCTTAATAACTTGAATTACTTAAGGTATTTCTGCAACTCGTAGGTTACTTTTAGATGATGTGCAACAAAACACACTGTACAGAGAATTTTTTTTTTCTCTCTTCTTTGGTCTGCATGACAGAATAACTGGTCTTTCTAAAGAAAATACAGTGGAAGGTAAAAATACATAGCTTTCCTCTCAATTTGTCTTTAAAGAAATAGCTAAAGGAGGAGGAGGAAAATTGTAGATAGAGGTTTCAGAAAACCAGGTACAGTTGTTTTCTTTGAGAATATGAGTTTTAAGATGCTGGAAAAATTTCAACAGCTGGCTCCCACACTTAAAAATAATATAACTTCTATGTTCATATAAATCCATAGTCAAAACTACTACTAGATCTTTTAACCGAAAGTACAAAAGAATAGGATTATGATCGTACGCAAAATTCTTCATAGACAGCAGCCAAGTTTCACAAATGCAAATATGTGCTTCTTAAATTAGTAGAATATCATACTGGTCTGTGGCAAATGAAAGCAAAACTAGACATTTCTAAGAAAAGAGTGAAATAAGTAAGGCAACATGATATTGTCCTATATACCTCTATATTTTCTTAGCTATTGAAACAGAAACAAAAAGTCCTTTTGGAATATTAATGTAAAAACTTTTAATAAAGACCTCTAAAAGTTTATAAAAGGTCAAATAGAAAAAAAAAGATGTGGCATGTTAATGAAAATACTGCTACTCGCTAACTCAAATGACCTTTGGCTATGTGTTGGGCAGATATGCAACTGTATCTTAAGTAACCACTTTTATAAAGTACAAAAAGCTCAACTGTTAGTCAAATTCTAAATTCTAGAGGCATAAACTGAACACAAAAGCAGGAAAATATTCGAAATCAAGAGCTGTCTGTCACCAACCAGGTTCTTAAACTGAAAGCACAGAATAAAAATGGTAATGGGTCATACCCTTGGAAAATACATGCTGACCTTTCTTAGCCAACCTTGAATCTAGCTGTAACACTTGATTTCAATGAGGTCATCCCCAGAACACTGTATAAATAAGAATTCTTGCTATGGTCTGACTTCTACTTTACAATAATAAAAATAAAGTGTAGGTACCAGAGTGTGGACTTGAAGTAAGTGTGGAAGGTGTGCCAAGAAAAGCAGGTGACTGGGACTCAGAACATAAGGCAGCAGGAGCAGAGCCTGGGGCTTTTGCTATGTGGAGGTTACGAGGTGTTGAGTGAGCTGTGAGACTGATGGAAGGGCTTTTGACAGAGGAAGTTGTTTTATTCAGTTTCATTGAAGTTTTCTCTCCTTCAGTATCACTATCTGATTCATCTTGGTCTTTATCATCATCATCATCTTCTTCTGATCCTTCTGTATCTGATTCTGAATTACTATCTGATTCTGGGAAGTAAAAGAAGCATTTGTATATTATAACTAGATAATCACCAACATTTGCAGTTTGTATCTAAATGGAACAGTTTAGGAATCCGCATCTGTGATTGAACTCAACTGAGTGACTTTCCTGAAGAGTTCATGTAAAAATTACTATCTAACAAGCTATCTGAGTACAGTGTATGCAGACTACAAATTCTCAGAATCCTTTGTTAAAAGTATCGGTTTTACTCAACACTTTAATCATAAACCAGTTCTTCTCACATGACGCTATTCACATGACGAGTTCTGCTTAGTGGTTTCAAAATCATTTTTAGTTTAATAGAGAAACTAAGGTATAGAGGGAATAGAATTGATTCTTTAAATTAATAGATTCCTATAGCTTAAGAAGTATACTAGGTTCAATATAAGGAAGAAAAGTCTAGAACTACCATCATTCTTTCATGTGGGCCTTGAGGTAAAAGAAAACCATTTTCTGAGAGATTCTTGGCTTTTCTGGCTGTATTTTATTCAGGTGCAAGACCTCATCAGGCTTCTTAGGCTTCACAAAAGACCAGGTTGCAGAAATGATTATGTGGGATCATTTAATGTTTTAACAATTTAAGTTTGGTCTAGGAATGTAGTCCTATAAATACATCTCTTCCTATAGATGGGCATTATTTATTCCTGGATTAAACTCGATAAACACAGGCTGATACTTGCAATGTATTTCAAAGGTTCTCAGAATAACAATTTTTGTGGAATCATGTTTTGTGTAGTACCATCTGCCTATGTTGAAATTTGTTATAAAAATTGTCTTTGAAAGTTATTAATAACGATATTCATACTTGATCATGCAAAGTTGTATTTATGGGAATCCCAAGAAAAATATTATTTGGAAAATTTGTTCTTACCCCCCTGAGCAAGTAGGTTGTTTCTACGTTAGACACTTTAAATTGTATAACTGACTGTATTTTCCTATTCATATTGACAGCTAGAAAATTTACCACTGGACTTATGGCTGACCATAACAAATCCAAATATTTTTATAATATGTATTTCACCTTTGTATATAAAATTTAAGTTATCTTATATTTTATGCTTTCAATCCTCTGTAGAACAATGAGGAGAGTTAAGGGGAAGAAAAACAGAAAGAAATTTAAGAAAAAAAACAAGCAAAACAAGAAAGCAAATCAAAATAAAATCAAGGAGCTCTCTACTTGTTATTAAATAAATTCTGTGTTCCTAATGGATAATTCACAGCGATTTAGGATTTTGGTGCTTTCTAAATGACTGACTACAAATTTATGTCCTTCATTCAAAATATCTACTGATACATTTAAATAAGTAGCAGAAGAGATGAAAAAGAAAGGACAAATGAATGGTCATGAATTAAATGAAAATTAAGCAAATTTGTGAAGTTCATTATTAATTTATGCATCATCTATATTCATTTAAAGTTTTTATTTGTTTACTGTTAAATGAGTAACAAAGCTGAGAATTTAACTCAGGATTTCCAATTTCAATCACTCCCATATTTTACCAGCTCACTATGGACAGGCTCACAGCTGTGTGAAACACAGGGAATGACAATGACTACAAGTCTGTGAACTAAGACCTCCTTTAACTGTTTTGGTCCACATAGCATTTAGATAAATACTTCAAATTTAAAAATAGAAAATAACCTGATTGGCTGTCATCAGATTCATCATCTTCATCATCTTCCTCATCTTCTTCCTCATCATCTTCTTCTTCATCCTCGTTTGAATCTTCAGAATCTTTACTACTGGGAATGTCTGAATCTGTTCCCCTAAACTGTTCCACTAGAGATTTTGCAGGGTGAGGGTGAAGCTGTGTTTTTACTGTGTTTACATTATTGCTAACCACTTTTTCCTTCCCTTGAGGATGCACTATGGGAGAGGCGGAGGGTATCACAGTTGTCTGATTGCCAGCGGTCCTTCTCCCGGTTGTGCTCAAATTTACAGGTGAGGAAAAAGGAGAGCTACTTGCAGTAGCAATGTTTTCATTAATCTTATTCTGCATTTTAGTTTTGGTAGTAAGTGCTAGAGGAGCTTCTTGAATGACACTTTGAATAACTCCATTTGGTTGGTGATTACCTAAAAGTGCATTTGTCAAGAATGGATTAGGGTGGTTGTTTTCTACTGTTTGTTTTGGATGTGCTGGTGAACTAGAGGTTGCTTTTGGATTTGACAAAGCTGCAATAACCTTCTTCAAGCTCTTGGATGACTCTTGTTTCTTTAACTGCATTGGGAATGTCTGTTTATATTGTTCCTGTTGAAACATAAGTTAAAAAACAAAACAACAATGTGCCATAAAAACAAAGATTATTTTTATTTGCATTCTATATCTGACAACAGCTGCTCATATACAAATTTAAATCACAATATGCACGTGTTTAAAATTACTGGCATTAATGACTAGTTGGCTGCTGAATCTTGGCTAGACATATGTTTAAAATTCAATTGGCCTTTCTCCCCTCAAAACATAGGTTTCTTGAGTACCCCTCTCTCATTATTATTGCTCCCACTGTCTCAATAACATAAATTTGAAACTCGAAAAACATCTTTTACTTTTCTCTCTTCCAAGTCAGCCATATCCCTATCTCATTAAAACATTATGCAAACTTAAGCTGTACCATCCTTTCTTCCCACATAAATCCCAATATATGCTATATGCCAAATGCCAATGCCAATTTTATCTCAATTTAAAGCCTTTACTTTGTTACATGAGCTCCTCGGTTAAAAGTTTTAGTGTTTCCTCTCTCATTAGCAACTTTATAAAGCCTAAATACTTAATTCTATTACTCAAATGACTTTTTTTTTTTTAAGATTTTATTTATTTATCAGAGAAAGAGAGGGAGAGAGAGCGAGCACAGGCAAACAGAATGGCAGGCAGAGGCAGAGGGAGAAGCAGGCTCCCTGCCGAGCAAGGAGCCCGATGTGGGACTCGATCCCAGGACGCTGGGATCATGACCTGAGCCGAAGGCAGCTGCTTAACCAACTGAGCCACCCAGGCGTCCCTCAAATGACTTTTCAAGTAGGCACTAATACAACTTTCTAGTCAAACGGGACTATTTGCCATGCCCTATGTCATATTTTCACTACCTCCACATTTTGCTATAATAACTTTCTCTGTGTAAAACGTCCTCCTCTTAGGGCACCTGGGTAGCTCTGTGGGTTAAAGCCTCTGCCTTAGGCTCGAGTTATGATCCCAGGGTCCTGGGATTGAGCCCCACATCAGGCTCTCTGCTCAGCGGGGAGCCTGCTTCCCTTCCTTTCTCTGCCTGCCTCTCTGCCTACTTGTGATCTCTCTCAAATAAATAAATAAAATCTTTTTTAAAAAAATTACTGATTAAAACGTCCTCCTCGGGGCGCCTGGGTGGCTCAGTGGGTTAAAGCCTCTGCCTTCGGCTCAGGTCATGATCCCAGGGTCCTGGGATCGAGCCCCGCATCGGGCTCTCTGCTCAGTGGGGAGCCTGCTTCCTCCTCTCTCTCTGCCTGTCTCTCTACCTACTTGTGATCTCTATCTGTCAAATGAATAAATAAAAAAATCTTTAAAAAAAAAAAAAAAAAACGTCCTCCTCTTACGAATCTCAAGCTGATGAAATCTTGTTCCTTCTTCAAAATTCCACCCAATAAGCTTTCCATGTTTGTTACAGCCAGAAGCACTCATTGTCTCTATCCTTTGAACTCCTATTTGTTACCCAGTACTATCTGCAGCATATATGATATAAAGCTGTTGGGACTTCTGGCTCAACATTCTGTGGGATCTACCTTGGAGTACCTTTAGCACATTAGCAGTGAAAAATGTGTAATAAAACAGTTTAGAAAAATTATACTTTTCTTGGAAAAAACTGATTTGTAAGCCATTAAGCCATAAAATTTACATCTGTACATAAGAAACAAAATATTATTTGGTCCTCAGAATCTTCTTAAAAAGAATAAAATCATATGAACCTTATTAAATATATATAATTAATATATAAAAACTTGAGCAGAGGGGTGCCTGGGTGGCTCAGTGTGTTAAGCCTCTGCCTTCGGCTCAGGTCATGGTCTCAGGGTCCTGGGATCGAGTCCCATGTCGGGCTCTCTGCTTAGCGGGGAGCCTGTTCCCCTTCCTCTCTCTCTCTGCTTGCTTCTCTGCCTACTTGTGATCTCTGTCTTTCAAATAAATAAATAAAATCTTAAAAAAAAAAATAAAAAATAAAAACTTGAGCAGAATGATTAAAGTATTTTAAGTTACTAGAAATAAAACTAAATTTCAGAAGGAAAAATCTGTAATGAAAATGGTTGCCTTAAAATTAAAATCCACAGTGCTGTCAGCTTGGAGCAGGGCTCTTAACACTCTAGTAGGCAGAAATTTGTGGTGGGCACTTCAGAAGTATACATGCAGATGGAATACAATATAGAATTATGTATTAAATCTTGTACAGTAGCAGTACTAATAAGCAGTATGCAATTCCTATATAAACTGCTTTATCTTATTTAACATCTTTAGTGTATCACTTCACTTTGTAAACAAAGACTGTCACATAATAACTCATACCTAAGGCAATGCTTCACAAAAAGAAAGTACTTAATTAGTATTTATTCAGTGAATAAAATATGGAAACTTATGCTAAATAATTGTGTTTACCTTTTAAAAAGAATTTTAAGGCAAAATTCTTATATAAAATACATTAACATACTTAATGTTACTTAATATTTATATAACAGAAATACTGTGTATTATATATAAGTAAATATATAATGCACTTACCTTCATATTTAATATATACTGGTTTAAGTTTTCAGCAGAAAAATTTAGCATATTTTCATTTCTTAGAACAAAATTATGACATATAATCATGTTGTACTCTTTTTTTATAGGTAATAAATTTTCCTTCTAAATACATAGCATCTAAACAATCATGAAAACAAAAACTTGCCCTTGAGTTTTATATTTTAATTTTCTGAAATTGCTTCTCACTCCATAATTCTAAAGACTCACTTTCCATATATTGACACCTTAAGATTTTCAAAAATACCCAAAGACCAAAAGAGTAGTAGCAGTTACTCTTTTAAAGCAAATATGTTGTGCTTTTTGATATTGGGGGTGGAATATTAAAAGGAGGAAGGAAGAAAATTGAGAACTGCACAGCAGCAAATGTCTTGATGTTCTTAGATAGCCCCTTGGATGACAAGAGTATGGGAAGACAGGTTTGAAACAATCCCCTACCTCCAAGTTCTTCTTCCCCTAGCCCTTGCCGGAGTCTCTGCAGTCCACAAAAAAAATCCTCTAGGTAAAATTTGATAAAGAAAATTCACTACTGGTATATAAATCCAATTAATGTATATTGATTTGAATTAAATGTCTATAGTATAAGTGTATGGAAAGAACCAATGATTAGATAATACTAAAAAAAAAAATCACAGACTAGTTGAGGAGGCAGATACATGGAAGGTAACATGAAATAGAGACTATCATAAGAATAAAGCAAAATTCTATATGTTCTCTGTCATATAAAGAAAGCTGATTAAGAAAAATATTTATAAAATACACTTTAACTCAATACTAGGTACCCTGAAAAGTAGATTAAGTCATTTAGAGTTTAGTCTAATGTGAAGATCCATTCAATAAAATATTTCCCATGAACTACCATCATCACTTCAGAAAAACAAAATTATTTCATCTTAATCATAGGCTTTGATATAAGGATGACCTTTGTTTAAAATCCTTCTGCTCTTTACTTGTTCAGTGATGTTAGCAAGTGACTTAATTTCTCCAAATCTTAGTTTCTTTACCTCACACAATTTTGGAAGAATTACATAAATTCATATGTGTAGGAAGTCTAGGTTGGTTACATTTATTAAGCAAGTGTTTAGTAAGTGACTTTCTAATAGGCAGTCATATAAAATTCTTCAAATAAGAAACATTTAAGAAATTCTATGAAAATTGAGAAACCCTTCAAAATGCAAGTAACTCATGGTATGCTCTATAATTTATCGTAAAGTGGGATACACATTAATAAAAAATTAAAGTAACTCAAACAGTGTAATTTTTAGTTTGCATAATTTACTCATGGAGAGTCAATAATAATACCTCCTTATGATTGAGCAGTGCATTATAAGTTATCATATGCATATGCATACCATTGGTCATTCCATTTATTTATTTTTTATTTTTTACCTTATGTTTTTATTAACATATAATGTATTATTTGTTTCAGGGGTACAGGTCTGTGATTCATTAGCCTTACACAATTTACAGAGCTCACCATAGCACATTCCCTCCCCAATGTCCAACACCCAGCTGGTCATTCCATTTAGATCAGGGATTCTCAAATCTGGCTATATATTTGGAAGCTTTTGATTTATGCAATTACTTAGTCTTAACACAAGATATCCTAATTTCATTGGTTCTGAGGTGTTATTCTTTTTTTTTTAAGTTTTCCAAGTAATTCTAATATATACTTGGGCTTGAGAACGATTCATTTAGATTCTCAAAAAAGCCATACTTATTCAAGTCTTTTTTACTTTGACCCTGTTCTTAAATTCTTCACAGCAAAATAAGAGTTAATAGACAAGGACACTGTAACATTTTTTTAGAAAGAAAGGCAGCATAACATACAAGGATTCTAGTGCTACTCTGCCCAAATGTGCATTCTAACTCTATCACTAACTAGCAGTGTGATCTTGGGGGAATGATTTAAACCATATGAATTTCAATTTGTCTGTACATGGGCATTATAATATTAGTAGTAGGTACAGATGTTAGTGTCCAATGAGTAAATGCATGTTCAGCACTTAAAACAATAGCTGGCAAATAGCAGGAGCTGTGCAAGTATTATCTAATGATTAGGAGGCCTAATGATAATTTTTGTAATCAACAGACAGGATACTGTGTTCAAACATAATATATTTTCTCTAGTTAGATTGGTTCTAGAATAAAAGGCACTGGTCATTTAATTACTAGAATTCTACTGGACATATGAATGTAGACTATGTAATAATACAAAATCAATAGCAAGAAAATAAAGAGAAGGAAAAAATTCTCTGATTAGTGGTTCTGGTATTTGTATAAATAAAATACCTCAAACTATTTTGTATTTCATATAATTTGTTAAAAATAGCAAAGGAAATCTCTAACATAAATAAATAAATCTTTAAAAAAAGTCTTTAAGAAAAGGGCGGGGCACCTGGATGACTCAGTTAGTTGACAGGTCTGACTCTTGGTTTCGGCTCAGGTCATGATCTCACGGGTAGTGAGACTGAGCCTGGAGTTGGGACACTGATCTCAAACAAAAGTAATTGTGAAGTATATCTTATTCAAACATACTGCTCCCCTTACTACTAAATCATTATACCTGGGGAAAAAAATGATATGACTGTGTTGCCAAAAATATACTAAGCAGATAAATATGTAAATATAAAATCAGGGAAATCTAGTTTTCTGATGTGCAAATTCTATTCCTGGTAGCTAATAAAGTATGGAAATAAGAGGAGAATTTAATTTAAACTTGTATATTGTAAGACTATATAAGAGCTCTTTCTCTAATGATAAAATTCTTCTATAAATAATTTTTCACTCACCCGTTTGGATCGCATTTCACTGGTCAAAGGACTAGATTCTTCAGAGGTATTTTTATTCCCTGCTTTAAGTACATCGGGAGAAGGAACTATGAGTTTCATGTAAGTTTCCTTTTTGGCTTGATTTACCAAAGATAAAGGTTTCACATTGGACACCAATCCCGTAGACTGTATTACACTTGTGTGTTTGTTCACAGATTCCTCCTTTGCCTGAGAGCTTTGGAAAATAAATGGAAGCTGCTGTGACAAAACCTGAGGCTGCTTCTGCTGGGATTGGAATGATGAGTGAGTCTGGGATTCAGACACAAGAGGTAATGGCTGGTGTATTCTTTTTTCCTGGGCTTTTTCAGTTGCTTTCTGTCCATCTGCTTTTAGGTCTGAAATACCATGTAATAGCACCTGTAAATAAAAATAAAAAGGAGACTTCTCAATATCTATTAAAACAAAGACTATCAAGCAGTAAAACTTGGGAGAAAAAAGGGTATTCTAAAAAGTGCTAATGATTTATAATAGTTATATAAAGCTCACTAAAAAGTATAGCAAATGTTCCTTTAAAAATGTTTCTCCATCTCCTTTCTTGTGCAAATGTTAAGAACTACGGACATGATTACCTTTAAACTTTATAGACTTTGAGAGTCAAGATAAACCAGTTAATTCCTGAAAAGGAAGACTATGTGGATACTGCCAATAAATTATTTATACCTGGTTGTTACTTTTATGTTGTGCTTCACTCTCTGAATCAGAATCATCATCTTCACTTTCTTCAATACTTTGATCTTCTTCTTCATCTTCCTCTAGATCATCTGAATCACTACTACTAATGCCTTCACTTGAGGTGTCTGATGACGTGCCCGAATCACTATCACTGTTGCTAGAACTTTCCATAGTTTTCTTCCTTGGTTTCTGGATAAAGACAAGTTTTTGGCAAAACTTTATTTTCGGAAAAATTCAAAGTTCAGTAAGAACTTCAAGTTCAAGCAAGTTTTAATTTTCAAGTGATATTTCCATCTCAAAATGTCATTTTAGAAAAAAGAGAAAAGTCACACGTTGTACGGGTAATTATTCAACAAACAGATCCAATTAACTTATATGATAGGAATTCTCCAATAAAAAGTACAAGCTCTATTATGTACAGAACATTAGAAACATTGATATAGTATATATGTTGATCTATTCATGTGACTTCCATGCTTCAAAATGTATGGCAGACTAAAAAGAGCAATTTACGAAATGATAATTCCACTTATGATAAAGGTTATAGACACTGAAGTTCTATATTTAAGTTTAGTCTTCTTTTTTTATGTGGATAGTGAGTCAATAACCAAATATTTACATATAACATACCAAACACAACTTCTAGGTGCTGGACAACAATGATATCTAAGACAGAGTCCTTGCCTTCAAGAAACTTATATTCTAGTGCAGGTGGTGGTAGAGTAGACAAATGACTAATATGAAAGCAAACAATTTCATATGTAATAAGTACTGGAGAGAAGATAAAATAAGTAGCAAAAGACTTAAGGGCTGCTTTAGTAATGAATTTAATTTTTTTATATTTTACTTCAGGAAAGATAGAAAATATGATAAAGAGAGATATTAATTTCTGCAATATTTAAGGCTCTACAGGAAAAAGAAAATCCAAAATTGGTAGAAAGTGACATTGGGTCACATAAAAAAAAAAACAAAACAAAAAACTTTTGTGTTTAAATAACAGACAGTAGTAGGGGTGGCTGTGTGGTTCAGTCAGTCAAGCCTCCAAATCTGATTTTGGGTCAGGTCATGATCTCAGGGTCATGAGATCAAACCCTGAGTGCAGCTCCTCACTTAGTGGAAAGTCTGCTTGATATTCTCATTCTCCCTCTGCCTCCTCCCCCTCTCTCTTCTAACTACATAAATAAATCATAAAGAAAGAATTAGACCATGGTAGTGGATAAAAAGGAGGAAAAATCATTAGATGAATTATGACTAAATAAATATATAACAATGGAAAAGTTAAAACTCTGCCAATAGGAAGACTAAAAAGGAGAAATACTGACATGATGGAGCAATAAGATTGAGTATAATCCAAAGTTACATAGGAACTTTTCAATAGGATTCACTGACAGATAAAATAAAGAATAAAATATAGAAAAAGCAGCAATAAATTACAAAAGCAATGAGTTACAAAAGTTATGGTCTTAACAGAAATACGGCCTGTCATGACTAATGAGTTGGGGATGAAAGACGTTAATGCACTTCTACAAAAAGGAACCAACTTGAAGTGATAGTTATTGATTTCAAATTAGGACTATTTCCTTTGTGTTTTCTGAAGTTTGATTTAAATGAAATGAAATGCATATGAGTGAAGAGAATCAGTCCTGTTATATTCTCCTTGCAATGGTAACCCGTGTTAACTGTTCCAAACTAGCAACAATAATGTTTCCTCGGGAGACACACCCTTCAATAAGCCAGATTAATAGTAACCATCATTCCTGGAACTATGTATCTTTCCTTCACAGTAAAGCAGAGTGATGAGAAACTGACCTGGAATAATGTGGGTATCACAGGATGAAAAAGACCAAAGTAGAGATTAAAGAGAAACAATAGTAACAATATACTATTACTATAATAACAAAATACTAACAATATAATAACATTAAGCCTACCATTTATTTGGCAGAGAAAAATCTCCTTCATTGTAACCAAAATCTGTTGTGGGTTTCTGAGCATGTACAGCAAGATTATGAAAATCATGAAGAGTCAAAATAGAAGTTACCACTCTGGGTTTTAATAGAGGTTAATAGAGGAGTGGAACTTTTTCAAAGTCGAAGAGTTGTCCCCCAACAGGCTGTGTGTATATTTTTGTCTGTGATGTACTTTAATTTAAATATCTACCTTTATTGTAAATATGCATGCATTGTATATGAGGGAATTCGCTTTAATCATTGATTTTCAATGCACACTACTAAGATAGCAACCCCCAGGAGGAATTATCAAAATTAAATGAAGAACATTTTTTCAAACTACTCATAAAAGGGTTACCTAAGCAATCAATATTTTAATTTAAAAAAACTTTAAGGGGCACCTGAGTGGCTCAATTGGTTAAGCATCTACTTGTGATTTTGGCTCAGGGGGTAATCTCATGGGTTATGGGAATGAGCCCCAAGTCAGGCTCCATGCTCAGTGGTGAGTCTGCTTGAGATTCTCTCTCCCTTTCTCCCTCTGCTCTTCCCTCCACTTGCATGCTCTGTCTCTCTTTAATACAAATAAATCTTTTAAAAAATAAATTAATAAAAATAAAAATGAAAAGCTTTAAAACTAAAAAATACTGGGTGAAAAAAAAAAGTATGATTTTTCCCCTTAGTTCCAATGTCCTTCATCTCCATTTTACTTGAAACCTACTATTACAAATTCATGCCTGATAATGTATTATTCAAAGGGGTTCTTTTTCTGGAAATTAAGGTTCTAAAATCTCTTACTTTGATAGCCAGTCTTTTTCTAGTGTCATTTCAACATACATGTCTATAGACACAATCATGGTATCTGAGAATCCACCTTTTACATCATTAAAGAGGTGCCTATGTACATTTTTAGTCCCTGCTACATGAAATATTTTTTCCTTTAATAGTACTGATTTTATTTAGAAATGTCAGTGTAGATTTCTTATCAGAACTAAGGACAGGATCTATTTCATACGCATGCCTCTGAAATCTTGCTCAATGCCTAATACACTGTGAAGGCAGTGGGGATTTCAGATCTTACTAGATTTTAGCACTATTTCTAAGAGGTACATCCATCCCCAAACGGCAGAATACACATTATTTCAAGGACATATGGAACATTCTCCAGAACAGATAACATGTTAGGCCACAGAATAAGTCTCAATAAATTCAGGAAAACTGAAATTATATCATGCATCTTTTCCAGCCACAACAGTAGGAAATTAGAAATTAAACACAAGAAAAAAATGGGAAAACACACAATTACATGGAGGCTAAATAACACACTAGTAAACAATGAATGGATCAACCAAGAAATAACAAAGGAAATAAAAAGATAAATGGAGATAAATGAAAAGACAACAATCCCAAATCTTTAAGATGCAGCAAAATCTGTTCAAGAGGAAAGTTTGTAGCAATACAGGTATATCTAAAGAAAGAAGGAAAATCTCATATAAACAACCAAACCTTACATCAAAAGAAACTAGAAGAAGAAGAACCAACAAAGCTCAAAGTCAGTAAAAGAATGAAAATAATAAAGATAAGAGCAGAAATAAATGAAATAGCAACTAAAAGAATAATAGATCAGATCAATGAAACCAGGAGCTGGTTCTTTGAAAAGATAAGTAAAACTGATAAAACTTTAAGCCAGACTCATCAAGGAAATAAGAGAGGACTCAATTAAGTAAAATCAGAAATAAAGGATGATAAATAACAACTAACACCACAGAAATACAAAGATTATAAAAGAATACTATGAAAAATTATATACCAACAAACTGGACAACCTAGAAGAAGTGGATAAATTCCCAGACACATATAATCTTACAAAATTGAATCAGGAAGAAATAGAAAATGTGAAGAGACCTAATTAAGAGCAATAAAATTGAGTCAATAATCAAAAACTCGAATGGAGTTTCCTCAAAAAGTTGAAAATAGAGCTACCCTATGACCCAGAAATTGCACTACTGGGCATTTACCCTAAAGATACAAATGTAGTGATCTGAAAAGGCATGTGCACCCAACTGTATACAGCAGCAATGTCCACAATAGCCAAACTATGGAAAGAGCCTAGATGTCCATCAAAAGATGAATGGATAAAGAAGTTGTGGTATATATACACAATGGAATACTATGCAGCTGTCAAAAACCCCCAAATCTTGCAATTTGCAACATGTGGATGGAACTAGAGGGTATTATGCTAAGCAAAATAAGTCAATCAGAGAAAGACAATTATCATATGATCTCACTGATATGAGGAATGTGAGAAACAAGGCAGAGGATCATACGGAAAGTGGGGGAAAAGTGAAACAAGATGGGACCAGGTAGGGAGACAAACCATAAGAGACAAACCATAAGAGAGACTGAGGGTTGTTGGAGGGGATGGGGGGGGGGGGGGTCAGGGAGATGGGGTAACTGGGTGATGGACAATGGGGAGGGTATGTGCTATGGTGAGTGCTGTGAATTGTGTTAAGACGGATGATTCACAGACCTGTACCCCTGAAGCAAATAACACATTATGTGTTAAAAAAAAAAAAATCTCCCAACAAACAAAAGTCCAAGACATGATGGATTCACAGGTGAATTCTACCGAACATTTAAGAAGAATTAATACCTATTTTTCATGCAACACTACATCAAAAACTAATGATACACTGTATGATGACTAACATAATATAACAAAAAAATAATAAAAATAGAGAAAGAAAGAAAGAAGAGTTAATAAGTGTTCTTTCAGGGCGCCTGGGTGGGTCGGTGGGTTAAAGCCTCTGCCTTCGGCTCGGGTCATGGTCCCGGGATCCTGGGATCAAGCCCCCCATCGGGCTCTCTGCTCGGTGGGGAGCCTGCTTCCCCTTCTCTCTCTGCCTACCTCTCTGCCTACTTGTGATCTCTCTCTCTGTCAAATAAATAAATCTAAACAAACAAAAAAAGTTCATTTAAAAAAAGAAAAAATAAGTGTTCTTTCAAATTCTTCCAAAAATTAGAAGAGGAAGTAAAGCTTTGAAATTCATTGTGTGAGACCAACATTACCCCGCTACCAAAGCCAGGTAAAGACACTACAAAACATACACACACGCGCGCGTGTGCGCGCGCACACACACACACACACACACACACTACGGGTCAATATCTCTGATGAACATAGATGCAAAAATCAACAAAATATTAGCAAACTGAATTAAAAAAGTCGCTCACCACAATCAATTGAGATTTATTCCAGAAATGTAAGGGTAATACAATGTTCACAAAGCAATCAATGTGCTACATCACATTGATAACAGAAAGGATAAAAACCATATGGTTATCTCAATAGATTTATAAAATTCATACAACATCCATTCATGATAAAAACCTTCAACAAAATAGGTTTACAGGGACCATATCACAACATAATAAATGCCATATATAAAAAATCCACGGCTAGTATCATACTCAATAGTGAAAAAGTAAGAGCTTTTCCTCTAAGATTGGGAACAAGATAAGGCTGTCCACTCTCATCATTTTTACTTAACATTGTATTGGAAGTCCTAGCCACAGCAATCACATAAGAAAAAAAAATACATAAGAGGCATCCAAATTGATAAGGAAGAAGTAAAACTTCCACTATTTGCAGATGACATGATATTATACATAGAAAACCCTAAACACTTCACCAAAAAACTACTAGAACTAATTAATGAATTCAGTAAAGTTGCAAGATACAAAACTAATCTACAGAAAACCGCTGTATTTCTACACACTAATAGTGAAGTAGCAGGAAGATAAATTAAGAAAACAACCCCTTTTACGATTGCACCAAAAATAATAAAATACCCAGGAATAAACTAAGGAGGTAAAAGACCTGTACTCTGAAAACTACAAAACATTGATGAAAGAAATTGAAGATGACACAAACAAATGGAAAGATATTCCATGCCCATATACTGAAAGAACCAAAGAACCCAATATACCAAAGAACCCAAGCTATCTATAGATTAAATGCAATCTCTATCAAAATACCAACAATATTTTTCACAGAACCAGAACAAAATAATACTAAAATTTGTATGGAACCACAAGACTCTGAATAGCCAAACCATTCTTTTTTTTTTTTTTTTTTTAAAGATTTTATTTATTTATTTGACAGATGGAGATCACAAGTAGGCAGAGAAGCAGGCAGAGAAGCAGGCAGAGAGAGAGGAGGAAGCAGGCTCCCTGCTGAGCAGAGAGCCAGATGCGGGGCTCAATCCCAGGACCCTGAGATCATGACCTGAGCCGAAGGCAGAGGCTTTAACCCACTGAGCCACCCAGGCGCCCCTAGCCAAACCATTCTTGAAAAAGAAGAACACAACTAGAGGTATCACAATTCCAGATCTCAAGTTCTACTACAAAGCTGTAATAATCAAAACAGTGTGGTACTGCCACAGAAATAGACACACAGATTCAATAGAAAAGAATAGAAAGATCAGAGTGGCTCCTGGGTGGCTCAGTGGGTTGGGCCTCTACCTTCGGCTCGGGTTGTGATCTCAGGATCCTGGGATCGAGCCCCGCATCCGGCTCTCTGCTCTGCGGGGAGTCTGCTTCCTCCTCTCTTTCTCTCTCTGCCTGCCTCTCTGCCTACTTGTGATCTCTCTCTGTCAAATAAATAAATAAAATCTTTAAAAAAAGAAAAAAAGAGAAAAGAAAGAAGATTAGTTAAATAAAATAAAATAATAGCCATTGTTTTGGCAGATTAGGTTTTATTTATTTGTTTGTTTATTTATTTATTTATTATTTTAAAAATATTTATTTATTTGACAGAGAGATAGCGAGAGAGAGAGCACACAAGCAGGGGGAGCAGCAGGCAGAGGGAGAAGTCCCTGCCTCTCTGCCTACTTGTGATCTCTGTCTGTCAAATAAATAAATAAAATCTTTAAAAAAAAATAAATAAAAAAATAAAAAAGAGAAGAAGAATAGAAAGATCAGAAATACTCAGACTTTTAGGGCCAACTGATCCACAACAAAGGAGGCAAGTAAAGGCAATGGGGAAGAGACAGGCCCCTTGATATTGTAACTGAGATGGTGAAGAAAATGATGTGTGCGGACTCTGCTCCCCTAAAAAACCAGGCCTTCAATGTGGTTTTTGTAGAATTTAGAGATGAGAAGATGCTGCCCTAGTTATTATCTTTGTTCCCAAAATTTTGCGGTTGATACTAGGATTTTAAATCAAAATAAGAAGAAATTACAAATGAGAGCAGACCAAATTCGTAAATATGGGTGCACTTACGAGAAAGTCTGGATATAATATATCAGTTCATGTAGCTGGAGGTATCTTAGCTTACCTGCTCGTATGCATGAAACCTAGACTCTGTGGAGGCCTACATTTAATAAAATGGAAATGTCACAGCTTCTCTGGCATGATATGGAAGAGGAAATCTAAAGGCTCAGAATGTCCAGAATATCGGAGTGAATTTATCATCTGCAATTTGCATATCCACCCTACTCCTGATAATACCTTTTCAATGGCAGACAAATCTAGTCAGAAGGCAGAAAGCACATCAGCTATTTGAACCGGGAGATTTTATGATGTAGAATTATTAACTAGTAGCAGAATATGAATACTACTAAGAGAGATAAAGAGACCTCTAAAGAATACTGAAATAGCAGATGTAGGGAACAGCCACTTCCTGGAGGGCAGAGGTAGAGTAGTAAAATAAAGGTAAACTTGGAAGAGGGCCTCTGTCTTCCAATCTCATTCACCCAAGGCTGAACTCAGACTTTGGAGATGATGTGGCTGTTGCCCACTGGGTGGCAGAAAAGCTCACTGAGGTGTCACAGGTCAAGGCTGGCAAATGGGAAACATGCCTGCTGGAGTGCCAGGAAAAGTTTCTGGAAACCTCTTCACTGGGTGCCACTAAAATTAGCTAGAAAGCCACCCACTGGCATCCAGCAAAACTTACTACTAAGGTGCTTGCTGGGATGCCCATGAGACCCACTAGACGGTGTGTACTACTAGGTCTCCTAAACAGAGACCACAGAGAAGCTGCCAGCTGGGCTGAAAGCTACTCACTGGCAGCCACAGCATGAGAGCAAGAAGAAAACACTGGAACCAGAAACAGCCTTTCTTTTTCCAGGGTTTCTCTAACACCCTCTGCTGACAAGCTCTAACTGCACCAACTGGTCAAGCAGAGGAAGGTGAGAGGTATAAACTGATAACCTGCACAGTTGGAGACAATGAAATAAAACGGGCCAAGAGGTGACAACTCTTGAAAATGAATAATGGGTACACAGGATTATTATACTATTCTGTCTATTCTATAGATTTCAAATTTCCCATAATAAAATATTTTCTCATTTTGTTTTCCTAAAAACAAATAGGGTCAACCCACTTGGACTTCAAATCCTGTCCACTTACTGGCCAACTATTTTGAGGCTCAGTTTCTCCATTTATAATAACAATACCTAGATAATTAGGGGTATAGAGAGGATTAAAATAGATATTATATGCAAATCAATTAGAGTAGAGCTGTTATATGTTAAGTTCTCCACAAATCTTAGCTATTATTACTATTTGTATTATTTATACTGGTGCTAACAGTTGTAATTTTTAAGAGTCCTAATATTAGTACCAAACCATAAAAATAAGCATCTGTAAAATAGGAGTGGTAACTCATAAGAAATTGTTCCATAGATTCAGGTAGTTTGAAGCTTGGAATGCTTACATAAAGATCTGTTACATATTGGTTCTGGAAGGAATAACTTACCTTATCTTTTATTTTGTCAGCTCTAGCATCCAAAGGCTGGTTTTTCTTTTGTTCATGATTACATTTTCGATTTCCTCCACCTGAGCTTAGACTTTTAGTTTGTCCCACAGAACTTGAAGCAGTAGTGGATAATACAGGTGTGTTGATACCAGATACAGATGATGTACTGTTTCCATTTACTGACCCATTTACACCTTGAAAATAAAAACAAACATGTTTATCCAAGAGAATATTACTCAGTCATAAAGAAGGTATGAAGTAATGATATATGCTATATATATAATATGAATGACTCTCTAAAACATCATGCTAAGAAAGTCAGTCATCATGAAAGAAGTCAGACACAAAAAATCATGTACTGTATGAAATATTCACAATAAATCCACAGAGACAGTGCATAAGCTAGTGATGGCCAGAGACTGAGAAAGGGAAGAATGGGGAGAAATTGCTTAAGGGGTATAGAGTTTCCTTTTGGCATGATGAAATGTTTTGTAACTATACAGAGGTGGAAGTTGTTCAACACTGAATGCATTAAATGCCACTGAATTGTTCACTTTAAAATGGTAATTTTATATTTATCTGAATTTCACTTCCGTTAAAATAATGTTTAGAAATATAATTAAATGCAAACATTTTTCTTTTCAGAGCAAACTCACCAAAAGCTCTTACCCAAGTGAGAAATGATAATGATACTAATAAACTATCCAAAATGCTATTATGATTTGCAAATGCTATTCTAACAGGTTATAAACTACAGAAATATTAATGATCACTTAAAAGAAAAAAGGAGTATTTGGATATTAGTTTTGATGAATTTAGTGCTTAATTACAGAAGTAAATCTTATGCTGGATTATACAAAGGAGGTAATGAGATACAGAGGAAAAAGCAGTGGAGTTGGGAGTTAGAAGGCCAGGTTCAAATCCTGCCTATGCCACACTGACATGCAAGCTGTCCTCAAATCACTTATTTACTCTTGATGTGAAATGAAGATACTTCCAATCTCTCAGAGTTATTGTTAAGGAGTAAGCAAGCCATTGTGAAAAAGTGTCTAGTACACTGTTATATAAAGTTATTAAACCTAAACTCTACTGAAAATAGGTATTGGAATGGAGGATTTGTAAAACATCACTTAAGTTAACAAGGAATACCTTTTTCAGGACCATTTCTATTACTTTTTCCTGAAGTTCTTGAATGGAATGAAGAAGAATCATGATTCTGGGCTGGAGGAGCAAACAGTGGTGGAATTCCCAGTAATGGTGGAAAGAAGGTTGCCCCTGTACGACTATGAACATCTGCTGTTCGCCACCATTCTGCACCTCAAAACCAAACATCAAACAAACAAGCAAAAAATACTTGAATTAACTTTCTAGTTAATGTAACAATGCTTTTCATATTTTAATCCTGGAAAAAAATACCAAGTTTCATTTTGGAACAGAACAGCTGAATTATACACAGTTCTGATCATCTAACTGTAAGACAGCTTATTAGATGTTACATACTCATCACTCCTCTCATTAAGAAAGTATCCAAGGATCTTCACTTGGCAGCTTCCTTGAACTCAAGTTTATGAAGAATAAAGGTAGTCTATGGTTTTAAAAATAAAATGGAAAACTTGGAAAAGTAAAGAACTGTGTGACTGCTTGATAACTTATACCATAATTTTTCCAAGTTAGTAAAGAAATAATATTTAAGAATATAGTAATGTATTTTAAAACCTTAGAATTTATGGTTGTACCATTTACAACCTATGTTAAGAATTTCCTCAAATTATATACAATTTAAATCTGGGTCTAATAAATCATAAATAATAATACCAAGACTGCTACTGTAAACCAGTATACCTCAAGTTCATTTATGAAAGTAGATATTCTATACTTAATTAAAAACATAAAGATAGCAAAAGCAGTGGTTTTTTCTGTCTCAGGTATTCAAAGATTTCCAAAATAAGTCATATTAAAATATAAAAGTTCTATAAAATTCTTCCCCATAAAGTTAATAAGGAAAGCTTGGAGTTTGTTTATATTTTCTTTCATAAATTATAGTTAACAATGATTGTTTTATCAATGTAAAATGAATCAATGGTAGAAAATCATCAAATGCAATTTAGATGTTCGAACAGTGGCTCTTAGTTAAAACTATTAGAAAAGGAGAGAAGCCAAATTTTATAGAATACATTTATCAAAAAGGATGAAGATTAAGAAGATATTGAAAATAATCCAAAAGAATGTCTTGTATTGCCCCACTTAAAATCTCAGAAATAATCTTTGCTACTTGGCTAACCTGCCAGATTACCAAATCATTTATGACCTTTCAGGCTAATCTTCCAAGAGATGTGCTATATTTTTCATTGATTGTAACCAACACAAGGAAATTAGAGAAAAGAAACCGAATAATATAGTATGGGAAAAATTCAATTTTGTCAGTTTATTGTATGATCTTTAAATCTTTTCTAGGAATATCGCTTCATTAAAAACAGAATGTAAAGATATGCACCTTCATTATCTAATGGCAAAATCTGTTTTCTTCAAAAAGTGAAATGTTCATGGTGGCTGCTATTCTAAAAGGTCTAAAAACAGCGTAAGCAGAAAACTGCAAAAGCTATTCTTCCGCACTGCAGGAAGGCACTGCTGGTGAAATGACACCAATGCATATTTAGCAGTGCCTGAATGATGGGAACTGAACCAAGAATAACTATACAAAAGCATTAATCATTTATCCCTGTTTAGATGAAAGAAGTGTATTTAGGTGGGAAGGAAAACTGTGTATTTTGGACTTCTATCAGCTCAGTTGGAATCTATTCTTATTTATAGGTTTGAAACCTAGGTTCCAAATTGCTAATAAAAAGGGACTGAGGTTTCCTAAAGATATTTACATTATTTAATACAGAGTCTATAATTAAAGCATTACAGCTGAATGTATAGACTTCATAAACAGCCTACAAGTTGGTAAGGCAATCTAAGTATAATAAGATTCAAATATTTTAGATATAAAATATGCTCAGAAATAATGCTCAGAAAAAAGCATAACCATAACATTATACTTTAGAACATCACTATAAATAAGTACACGATGGGGATCAGAAAATAAAAAGTTGGAAAATGTGTATGTTATAAACAAGCTGACACCACAGGTTAAAAAAAAAAAAAGGTAAATAAAATCAATAAAATAAAAATATGAAAGTGGTAGAGATTCTGACTACAAACTTTACAAATGTCTAATATTTCATAAGAAATAATATAATTTTTGTTAAATGAAAAGCTTATTTATCTTCCAAGTTTAAGAAAATAAAAACAAACTTAGTCACTCACAAAATAGTTTGTTCATAAAACAAAATATACAAAATAAGGATTATATAAACCAGCATATGATGAGTTCCTAAAGCTATTCAAAGAAGGTAACAGCATATTGGCAACATTAATTATATTCAACTGAAAGAGTCTAATATTTCAGATGATATTGGGCCTAGAAGATATAGCAGAATTTTTAAATCTTTCATACTTGATGGAGCCAGATGCTTCACAGAAATTCATGGTAATATAATATAAAAATATAATGACCAAAAGTTATAAATACTTTAAAAGAAATTACTATGAAATACTATTTCAATATAAAATGGAAATAATATTAGACTAATATCCATTAAATAATTTTGCATCTGTTGATTTTATTATCTGAAATGCAGAAAGTACATAAAATTATAAAGTAAGTTATTCTTTATTTAAAATTTCTAGTAATTTCTTTCTTGTGTTGTCTTCTTTTAATTTTTAGGTGATTTCAAAAATTTGGCATTTAGATTACCCTTCTGAATAAAGGCAATTACAGAGAATTTAAATTTAAATTATTATACCCAATCTACAACTTAAACAAATGAGTCTTCTAGGTCTAGGCATAGTGTCTATTTGGTGAAAACAGTATGCTTACATAGACATACTTTCACCATTAAAGACTGTCTTGTCATTGTTTATCCACCTCCTAAAAACTGTAAATAACACATACTACGTCAGTGTATTCCTCAAGGCACAGAACATAGCAGATGCTCAAAGAACTTTGTACAATAAATGAATGAGTGAATAATTTATATAGGCTCAAAAGCAATGGTATAATAACCTATGACAAAATGATTTAAAAAAATTTTAAGACACCCAGTAACTATATTTCTACTATCTATTTTGATTTTTAATCAGAAATCTTATATTTCAGCAAATATCTATCCGATTGATCATCTTGCTAAGCGACCATGTTAGAAACTAGCCTAAATAAATTCCTATTAGTATTTTTAAAACAAATGTTAAGGCTTAGTTTAAGACTTGATTTTAACTTTCTAGTCATATTAACCCTCCCCACCAGCTACTCTCTTCCAGACAACTAAATTAAAAGAGTATGACTCAAGAAACAGTACTTGAAATACACATCTAACCGTCTTTCCATTCTGTATATAGTTAAAATGAGATATTTTTGTTTCCTTTTGAAGAAGCACGTGATAGTTCATTACCCATTAAAGTGGGAAAGAGGAAGTAATAATAATAACTAATTATGTACTCATTATGTATGCTAAACATTGCACTCAGTAATTATATGGCTTATCTCCTTCAACCTTCACAAGAGCCCTAAGAAGCAGGTACCATTACCTATCCTCAATTTTTCAGATGAGAAAACTGAGGCAGAGTGGTCAGATTACTTGTTCATGATCACGCAGCTAAAATGTAACACAGTCAGATTTAAATTCAGGTCTATTTGTCTCTAGAATTATGCTCTAATTTGTAAACTATTTTTTATAAGACCAAACCAGACATCCCTTGCTAAAATTTATTAAAGTGAAATCAATCACTGGAAACACACGAAAGTTTAGACTTTGAAAATAATATAACAAGGAAAATTATAGCATGCTTATCCAATTTAAGCTTTAATTGGTGCCTTACTGAGCTCCTGAATTGTCATAATCTGTAGAACTGGGGATAATTCTGGTCTTGCTATAATGCAAATGGTGCAAATTTATAGTTGTTCTGATCAAATATGGAAAAATATAGAATTTAAGAGCCAAGTTCATCTTCCTTGGAAAGTGCAGAGAAATGAGAATTCAGAAGTATAGAGATATTCATTATAAGAACTGGAGTTTACTTTCCATTGTAAGTTAAATAATTTTTTTAAAAAATCAAATAAAGCTGAGAAAAATTCATCAAGCTCTACACTCACAATATGTACACTTGGCCTAATTAATCACTTTTGTGGCAGATGCCCCTTTCTCTAGTTAAACACTTGCATAGCTGTAATCAACGCTGCCATCTAGCACACATAGTGTGGGGTGGTTTTTTTTGCACATGATTAATAGGATTGAGTCAATTCTTGTACAAGAGTTTCAATATACCAGGCATTAGACTATTCTTTTTGTTCAATTTAATAAACAAATTATTGCTTGAACATTTTCAAGCTTTCCTCCTTTCCTTGAACACTGTTTGTAACAGATGTTTACCTGGAAAAGATGCTAGTTGGGGATGTGCGGCTAAGGCTGTGGGTGTACCAAGTGTCCCCAAACCACCAAATTCTGAATGCCCTGAGCTGGCTGAATGTAGACCAAAGACTGGGTGGCTGACCATTGGGAAGGCACTCGACACTGTGGACAGGTTAAACGGTTGATCCCCAGCTGCTCTGAATAAATGTCCTGGGAGGGAAAAAAACACACTTAAAGTTGTACTATAAAAACAGATGAGATTTATCTGATTTCAGAGTTCATAATTAAAATTTATAGTAATTTCTTATCATAAATTTTTATTTTACATTTTTTTCTTTTTCTATTTCTGCTCTTCAAACCCTACAGAAATATGAAAGTACTCTAAATAAAATGAAAATGAGTGGCATAACCTTATTTACTTTGAATTTGAGATTTGAAAAATAATGTTTTAGGTATAATTGTCACTAATTATAATAATTTGACCCACTGATGTGAATTGAACTTTCTGTTAATACACGTACATTATTATCAATTTTTTTTTTTTACTCATAACAAGGAAAACAAAAGCGTTCTATTAACATAAGGTTGAAAACCAATGAAGTCAGTCCACAATTTGTCACCAAGCCATTACTCAAATTATCACACACACTGGGCAAAGCATTCCCAGTTCCAAGAGCCAGAAGTGAAGCTATGGTCTCTGTCCAATAGCTCTCAGGTAAGGAGAGTTGACACCAAAAAGGGATTATATTCTAGCCTAATAAAGCAATATAAAAGACAGTATAAAGATTTAATGATTAAACTTACTAAGATATTTCTAAATGCATCCAAGTTTGGTTATCAATATAGAAGTCATTTTTAACTTTGCGATGGAAGGATCACATTCAATTCAAATGTGTGACTTTTCAATCTGCATTCTAAAGAGAATCTAGTTCTAAGTGTCATAAACTCCAGGTTGAAATGTTATACAACTAAAAACACAACTTATTTTTCATACTTTGTAAGAGATTTGACAGAAAATTTGTTAATACTTGGAAATTCTCCTTTTACTTCCAGGAAATAATTAAGTTCCCCTATCCTGATACTATGAAAATAGAGTGTCAAACCCCACACTCTAGTCTATTTTAAGAATTTATTGTGTGAAAGGTATTATGCTCTGTGTTAAAATAAGGATAGGTCTTCTTTATTATCTTCTGTTTATATCATACTTAACTGTGCACTGCAATTTAATTGTTTTTAACATAATACATTTGAGAAATGTAAAAATAAAAGCTAAAAATAGGTATACTTTTTGTTATCAGTTATTTATCAAAGAGACTCTCCTCTGCTTTTTTATTCCCTGAGAGCTAAGAGGAATCATCAAAAAGGTTAGCGTGTACCTCAGAGACTAAAATAAACCTTATATTATGTACTGAAATAACATTACATTTTTTTATTAAAGTAGTAAGATTTAAATAAATTTCACCAAGTATATCTTATATCAACTTATAAGGTAAAAACTTCTGGTCAAGGTCCCATTATAACAACATAGTAACTGGATCTCACAGGGAAGATCCTTAATGTGTCTTTACAAGACGGCCCACAAAGAAACTGTAGGGGAGCGCAAGGGAAAGATAGACTTTGGGTATCTTTTCCAAGTTAGCCAATCTCTGTTTTTGTTCATCACAGACTAAAAAGAAAATTTGTGAATTCAGTACTTCAGTGTTATCAGAGCTCTAGACTACATTAGCACTAAGGTTGAGGCAAACAAAAATAGGGAATACTAGAGAAGGTCATTCAAACATCATCAAGCCTAGCAACAGGACACCAGAAGGACTGTGGATTTTTTTTTTTTTTTTGGCCAATTCTCTAAAAGCCAGCTAGTTTCTCTAAAAACATGAACCTGTAACATTAAGAACCAGTATTTATTTGTTTATCTTCACATGTAAAATCCATGGTTCTCAACAATCAATTCAACTTCATGAATGAGATGTCCTTAATCAAATGTTTCATTAATATTTATTTATACTATGATTAGTTACATTTCCTTTTTTATCACTTTTCTGGATAAGCAAGTTGAAGTGAACATTCTAGTTTGAGGATTTTAGAATCATTTTTCATTTATATTTTACAAAATAATAATGCTTAAATTATATATGTCAACTCCATGTAACAGTTATTTAATATGAAAAAAGTCTGTGGGGTAAACTCAAAACTACACAAATATGAAAATTCAGAACAGATTAAAATTATAAAGGATCAGAGATGATAGAAATACTTCTATGATAGCTAATGAACTGGTAGTAAGCATTCTTAGATGCATAGTTAAAACATCAATTTTATTTTTGTGAAGAAGTAAATGAGCTAAACCCTGAAGTCTCATGAAAATAAAGCACAAACAATATCTAAATGAAGCTGTCACTCTCGCAGCAGTAATTCAGAACCAATCACATACAATTTGATAACAAAGTTTTTTTTAATTCTAAAAAGAGTGATAACTAAGAGGAAGTGAGTCTAGAATTTTAACAAAATATGAGCTTTACTCACCACAGATTAAAATGGGGAAAAAAGTATAGTCCTGTACACAAAGTTACATTTATGCCTGGCGACATTACAAAGAAGCTGTCTTATTCTGTTTTCTTATCCCTTCTTGTAAAATTCTTGGTGAAGGTAATTAAAGCATAGAAAACACCCAAGTGACAATGGAATCTATAGAGTTTATTCCCTGTTGGTCTATTCACGTTTGTATTTAGTAAAAAAGACTAAGACCACATTATAATGATTACAGTGATATCATGCATTATCAAAAATACACATTAGAGACTTTCTCTGCTACACAGATATAGTTGTACACAGAAGAGAAATAATTCCATAACACATATCATATTTTTCACTATGTTTTGCCATTACAGCAAGAACCTATTAGTCAATGATACAATAAGTACATCTTTCTCATTAAAAAACTCTTAACACGGGGGCGCCTGGGTGGCTCAGTGGGTTAAAGCCTCTGCCTTCAGCTCAGGTCATGATCTCGGGGTCCTGGGATCGAGCCCCTCATCGGGCTCTCTGCTCGGCGGGAGGCCTGCTTCCTCCTCTCTCTGCCTGCCTCTCTGCCTACTTGTGATTTCTCTCTGTCAAATAAATAAAATCTTTAAAAAAAACAAGACAAAACAAACCAAACAAAAAAAAAACTCTTAACACTATGATTTAATGCTGTTTTTCTACCACCTTTAAAAAAACACAGATACTAATTCCATGTAAAACAAAAAAACTTCCAGAATCATTCTGTTCTTTATTCAAAAGTTTCTGTAATTCAGGCATTTCATGAACATACCTATAAAGTGTCATGTGCTATGTTTGGAACTTGGCATACAAGTATGAATGAGACAATCCCTGACCTCAAGAAATTCATGGTTGAACATAATTTAAATAGTACTAAACTATTTTTTACACCACGATATAATAAAACAAGTTAGTTAATATTTCAATATATTTAAACTGGTACTGTCATATGTAGAAGTCAATAATAGATCCTAAATACCTAAAATGTTATCTCAAAGTAGAAATACAATAAATTATCTGTTGAACAAATTAATTCACTATTCATTAAGAGCAGAAGAGGCCCATCCATGGGACTGATCCAAAGACCTTCAATTAGAACAGGAAGTTCTTTTGAATCTTCATTTAAACTTGCAAGTATACTTCCTCGCTTCCTTTTGCCTTACTTCACTGAAGCCTGATTCTTTTTTTTTTTTTTTTTTTTAAATTACCACTTGGCCAGGGGCGCCTCGGTGGCTCAGAAGGTTAAGCGTCTGCCTTTAATTCAGGTCGTGATCCCAGGGTCCTGGGATCGAGCCCCACACTGGGCTCCCTGCTCAACAGAGAGCCTGCTTTCCCCCCCTCCCCTCTCCCCTGTTCATGCTCTTTGTCTCTCTCTCTCAAATGAATAAAAATCTTTTTAAAAAAAAATTATCACTTGGTCTTTATTCTTCCCTGATTCCATTTAAGTCACATACTGGATTTGATCACTCAAAATTCTACCACCTCCAAGCTCTTAAACTCTTAAGTTGCACTCTAACCACAATTTCCCATTTCCATTTTCTTAATTTCTTAGCATGACCTCTAGTCACCCCCAATCTTCTACCACTCCCCTGACCCTATCTACTCTTCCTTCTCAATTTCATCACCATCTTTCCTGCGTTAACCTTGAAAGAAGTCTTACCTGTATGTCTACTCCCTCCCCTCTTCTCAGAATCTTTAATATTTGTGCCAAACCTCAAACCTCAAGTTACTGAAGTTTTCTTAATTACCAGGTCCCACTGATCTTTACTTGTCTTAATTTTCACCACTCTGTATAAATCTAGCATTGTTGAGTGCCTCTTCCTCATTAAAACCCACATTCAGGGGAGTAAGGAAGGGGAGGAGGACCAAAAAAACCCAAAAACAAACAAATTAAAAACAAAACAAAACAAAACCACAAACCAACAACACAAAACCCATGTTCACCCTTAAGCTCCAGGTCATGGAACTGTCCTGATCATCTTCTTAACTATATCTTTTAATAAAAATCCTGGTCTGGTTTATTGGATTTTCTTTTCTAAAAGTAAACATTCTTAAGGATTTTGTCCAGCTACATTTCTTTCTTTCTTTATGCTTTCTCAGTTATTTCATGTGCTTCCACTGTTTTAACCATCACTTCTATGCAATTAATTGGTAAACTAGGATTTAAACTCTTTGAGAACAAAAACTGAATCTCATTTATTGTAGTATCCCCAATACCTGCAAAGTGTGAAACACAACTGGTACTTAACGAATGTTTTCCACTGTTGTATTTTTGGTCACATTATTTCCTCTACTTCACACCTCTCCCATCCCCCGGCCTATGTAACATGCATTTTGATTTCTTTTGCCTCATAATCCTATCTATCCTAACCATCTCAAAAACATATTGCCTAAGAAGTATCCCTGAATTTCCCAGACATGTTTTGCAGTTTCTTTGAGCTTTCATGATTACTTGCTATCTTTCACTGTACCATTACTAGGATTTAAAGTTACAAAGGAAAAGGCCATCTCTTAATCATTTTTACTCTCTACAAAACACTGCATAAAAAAACTGTTATCAGTTGCAAGGGCAACATTTCCTAATACCTGCTACAGACAACTAAAATGATAGTTTTTCTTGTTTCCTTCTTTTAAAAGGATAGAATAATTATTCGTGATTAGATTAACTTGATTAGATTGAATGATTAGAATCATTCTATCATTGAATGATTAGAATAACTTAATCGTTCTTAAATAATTAAGAATACAGTTGATCCTTACCCAACAGAGAGGTAAGGGCACCAACTCTCCCTCCCCCCACTGCAGTTGAAAACCCAACAGTAACTTTTGACTCCTCCCAAAACTTAACTACTAACATCCTACTGTTGACTGGAAGACTTACTGACAACTCAACAATCATTTAACACATATTTTGTATGTTATCTATATTCTATACCATATTCTTACAATAAAGTAAGCTAGAGAAAATGTTAAGAAAACCATATGAAGAGAAAGTACATTTATAGTACTATACTGTATTTATTGGGAAAAAAAAAGTATGTATAAGGGGACAACACAGTTCAAACCTGTGTTGTTCAAAGGTCAACTGCATATCTCACTTTTTCTCTCCTCCAATGATAAAAAGCAATGTTTTTGCTTTACAATGTTACTCAAAGGTCTTTGGGAAATTAGAAGCTGATTTAATGAATTCTTTGTTGTGACTTTTTCTTAATTTAATTTTATTTTTTTTCAATGTTCCAAAACTCATTGTTTATGCACCCCACTCAGTGCTCCATGCAATATGTGCCCTCCATAATACTCACCACCAGGGTCATCCAACCCCCCAACCCCCTTCTCTCCAAAACCCTCAGTTTGTTTCTCAGAGACCACAGTCTCTTGTGGTTTGCCTCTCCCTCCAATGTGGCTTGTGGCTTTTATCTTCTTATACAGCAGGGGGTGCTGTTTAGATTACACCCTCATTCCATTATCAGAACAATGTCAGCCTTTAGCTGTCTTAAAATTTTAAGCTACTGTTCACAAGGTGATTTTTGATCATGGACTGGTGGTGGTTCAGTGAATGCTATAGCTACATTTAAAACAAAGCATATTCTATATTAATAAAAAAGCAGAATGTTACTGTTTTACATGAAACAAAATACAACATGAGTCAAACAGGCTCTATTAATCTTATGACTAGAAAATAAAATTATTTGGATATTAGAATGTTCCACGTTTGTAGAAGTAATTTTTTCTACATTCATATATCTAATATCAGAAGATGCTCCCAAATAATAACTTGTTATGATTAAAACTCTCAAATTTTGTTCAGAGAAAACATCTGCAACCTGATAAATTATATCATAAAATGAAAATACTTTTAGAAGATTACACTTACTCTTTTTAACAGATATTAACATTCAAATGTAATTTCAATATTATGAACTTTTTAGTTTCTATTTTAATGGGTAGGTAACAAATGTGCACATTTTGCACAATAAAAATTAATATCCATCTGTAATACCTAACTTCTGACTTACATTATAAGAAGCTGAACACTTTTGAGCAGAGCTTTTCAAATTCTGCTAGCCAATCTAGGTATAAGTGATTTAAAGCAGCTACATAAAATGTCAGTTTCTCAGTAACAAGGCATGGTAACTGCAAATATCTTTATTAGTGCTAGTGCATTTCATGCTACAACACAAAAAGTGTTTTCCCCCCACAAGAACAGAATAGTATAAATACTGTACTAATGCCTTGAACCTGAACTACCAGTGAACAAAATCTCCTAAGTCAGGAAAAGTCCAGATAGCCAATTAAAGCAAAATAATTATATTTAAAAAATATATAAAATATATATTTTATATTACTATATATATATACTATATAGTATATATATATACTATATTACTATGATAGAACTCCACAAATGTAGCTTTTTGTATGCTAGAAATAAAAATGTCTTTAATCTTTTCATTGCTTCCCAAACTTGTAGCAACATGTCTTCAAACTCTTGTCTCTAGTTCTTTAAAATTATAAGCATAATTTTATGGCATTGCAAAATCAGCCTCTAGTTTACAAACTGCAAAGTATGCTAATCATAAAAAATGGCAGCATATTCAAGTAAAAGTTATGTGCACACTTCAACACTAGCAATGAATAAGTGCAATAACAAATAGAACATCATCAAAATTATTGTAAATTAAAGAAATGCTCAAATTACTGGTCCATATTAAAATTCTTAAATATATTAAATCTTCAAATATTCTGGAATTCAAAATGTACAAAATATAATTTGGAACTTTGATTAGAGAACAGAAAGAATTCTATAGTTAATGGTGACATTTCCTGCAAATAATCTTCATTTCATTCCTGCACTGTCAAAAATTTCTCAGCCAGTTAACTCCTATATTTTAGTATTTAAAAAGATGCATGGCATAGAATGAAAGTCTTCACTTAAAGCATTTATTTTGAGATTATTTTAGGACTCACAAGAGTTTCAAAATTAGTAGAGTCCCAACCACCCCTATGTTAACATCTTACAGACATAAAATAATTTTCAAAACCAGGAAATTAATCTTGATGAATTAAAATTAATAATTTATTCATAACTTATCAGTTTTAGTTGCTATATCTCCTTAATTTTCTCTTATTTGTGACAGTTCCTCAGAATTGTCTCTCATGATCTTGATACATTGAAGAGTACTGGTCTGGTATTTTGTAGAACATTTCTTAATGTGGGTTTGTCTGATGCTTTCTCATGATTAGAAGAGGTTATGCATCATTGGGAAGGAGAAGCAGTACATCCTTCTCAGCACAACATATTTGAGGTCCAAGATGTTGCTATGTGTACTGGTGATAGTAACTTTGAACATCTGATTATGTAGTGATTTGCCTGGATTCTATGTAAAGTTACTATTTTCCTTTCAAACAATTTTTTTTTTTAATTAGAAAACAAGTCATTAAAAGTCTAGGTAACCTTGGGAACAAAAGCTGCCACTCTCTAACAATGAACATGGTAAACAGTTCTTGATTCAGTTTAGCAAATGATTGTTGCTAAAGATAGGAGCAGTTCCTCTTTTGTAATAAGCATTTCTGTTAGACCAATGAAAGGACTTAGAGTTCATGGATTAAAATGCTAAAAATATACAATATTTTTTATATAGTTTTATCTTCAAGTCCAGCTATACTTTATTTTAATAATGAAATAGAGAAAAGGTAACTAAAATTAGTTGAATTCCAAAATCTTATTTTACCTATGTTTCAATAAATAAAAAATTCTTATAATGAGCAAAAATTATTAAAATCAGCTTTGGAAAACATACTGGGTATATTAATTTGCTGGGGATGCCATATTGAAGTACCACAAACTAAGTGGCTTAGAACATAAGCCACATCTCACAGTTCCAAAGGGCAGAAGTCTGAAATCAAAGAGATGACAGGGCCGTGCTACCTCTGAAAGCACTAAGGAAGGATCTGTTTTATGCTTCTTTCTTAGCTTTTGGGAACCTCAGGTATTCTTTTTATATACTCACATGGGCTTCTCTGTGCATGTCTCTGTGTCCAAATTTCCCCCTTTTACAAGGAAACAAGTCATATTGGTTTAAAACCTACCCTAATAACTTCCTTTTAACTTGATCCTCTGTAACAACCCTATTTCCAAATGGGTCACATTCTGAGATACTGGGGGTTAGAATTCCAATATATCCTTTTTTGGTAGTAGATAAAATTTAATCTATAACACTGGGTTTATTTTTATGAGTACTTAATTAATTTGAAGGCATTACCTTTCTATAGTAATTTATTGTTAAAATTCTAAATTAAAATTACAAATAAAAATTAAAGTAAAATAATATTTCAAAAATAAACCCACTGAGGAAGGCTATGCAGCTAAACATTTGAGAGTCTTTTTAAATGAAATTTATAGATATCTACACTATCGACAAAGCAACTAAAAATGTTATAATAGTTATTCATATCATAACATAAATACTAAAAGAAACTGGAATGAAACCTTGGGTTTATTCTTAAACCCACAAGAATAGGCTACCTCTTTTTTTTTTTTAATGATTCTCTAGTGACTGTAAACTTAAGCCCTGATTATTTTTTAAATGAGAAGTTCTAACAAAATAATAACTTTGGACTTGCAAGGTTTTATTTATTCATACCTTTTTCAGTAATGTCAACTGATCCTTTAAGATTCCTCACCATGTGGCTTATAATGCCCATCCCCAGCTAAAACCTGCATAGCCATTTGGTACTACCAGAACAAAATATAGCATGGCCTAGAAAACTTACTAATTAAAGTTAATTTATCATCTAATTTTTAAGTCCAAGTCCTGCAAGTTCATCTCCTTCTTTTTGTCAAAAATTGCTTCTTAAGCATGTATTTTGTGCCAGGCACTGACTGGATACATGCTGATAAAGGAAGCAGATATAGTTTCTGTCCTTCAATGTAGACAAAGGGACAAATAAGTAAAATAACACCAAATGTACAATTATATATGTGAAGAGTATAATGGAGGAAATTATTGGGGACAAAAATATATGATAGTGGAACAATTACCTAGACACTATGAAAAGAGGAGAATTCTCCAATTAATGTCTCCGGACATTTAGCCTGAGAAAAAGCATTAGAAAGAACCAGCCACATGAAGGTTTTTCCAGACAGAGGGAGAGCATGTTTGACATCCTGGTTTGGGAAAGAATGTATTGTAACTGAAGAAGTAAAAGGCCAAGGACTCTGAAGGAGTGGGGAACAGAGTGACAATAGTACCAGGTAAGTTTTAATTAGGCAGAAATTAGATCTTAGAGGGTATATCAGTTAGGTCAAAAAGTACCAAACACCCAATTCAAAATGGCTAAGTGAAAAAGTGAATGTATTAACTCATATAATGTAAAAACTTTTGAAAACAGCTCCCTTTAGACAAGGAAGATTGATTGAAACTTTACCAGTATCTAATTTCTTTCTTCTCTTGGCTCTATGTCCTCAAATGGGCCCTTTCTCCTATATTTGTGGGACAAAAGCATATCCTTTCTCACTAATAAGAATCCCAGAATGGGATCTCTTTGTCTTTGATTAGTCTAACTTACATTATGTGCCCATTATTCCTTACTCCTTACTACCCTGTGGGAAATAACATATTTGGATTACTAGACTGAGTCACATACCATTCCTGGGGTCTTAAGTGAAAAATTTTTCTCTTTTTAAATTTAATTTAAAAACTTTTTCAGTGTTCCAAGGTTCATTGTTTATGTACCACACCCAGTGTTCCATGCAATACTTGCCCTCCTTAATACCCAGGAGCTGGCTCACGCAACCCCCTACCCACCTCCCCTCCAAAACCCTCAGTTTGTTTCTCAGAGTCCATAGTCTCTCATGGTTCCTCACCCCCTCCGATTTCCCCCAACTCACTTCTCCTCTCCATCTCCCAATGTCCTCTGTGTTATTCCTTATGCTCCACAAGTAAGTGAAACCATATAATTCACTCTTTCTGCTTGACTTATTTCACTCAGCATAATCTCCTCCAGTCCCATCCATGTTGATACAAAAGTTGGGTATTCATCCTTTCTGATGGAGGCATAATATTCCATTATATATATGGACCATATCTTCTTTATCCATTCATCTTTTGAAGGGCATCTTGGCTCTTTCCACAGTTTGGCAACTGTGGTCATTGCTGCTCTGAACATTGGGGTACAGATGGCCCTTTTTTTAAGCAAAAAAATTTTTAAAGTGATTTGTTTTGGGGGGACACTTTAAGTAATATTGTAGTAGTAGTGCAGAGGTCACATGAACCATCCACAGAAAATGATAATAAAAACTAGATTTAAAACAAAATCAAGAAATTAAATTAAATTAAAGAAATTTAAAGGAGGAATTCTGGCAATAAATACCTAGCTATAAGTATACTGTGCATGAACGGGGAAGGACCCCAGGGGCACAGCAAAATAGTTAGCAGAGAATATACAGAAATCTACTCTTCAAAGACAGAAGTACACACGTCAGGTCAATTGAGTTTGATGTATTTCTTAATTGAGTACATTCCTTCACCATGATTAGCTTAGATAGCAGAAAGCCTGAAGTGTTAGAATACAGAGTACAGAGTCCAAATCTGGCAGAGCAGCTGGAAAGTAGTGGGTAATCTTAGAAGCAAGGAAACCAGAGAGAAAGAGACTCATCTTTGCTTAAGTACTTGGCTAACCTGACAATTTTCACAGACCCACAGGGTGCCAGTCTAAAAAAGCAACAGTGGAAAGCCAGAAAACAGGGTCGTCATCAGTATATTTTTGATGACAATGACATTAAAATGGACATCAATTTAAAAAAATCAAAATGTCAAATTATTGACTTCTAAATAACCCATCGGTCAAAGAATTCATAAAGGAAAACAAAATATTTTCACTAGAATAATAATGAAAATAAATCAAAGTTTGTAGGATACAGCTATTGCAGAACTTAACAGGGAAGTTTATAGCCTTAAATGCATATATAAGAAAAAGAAAGGTCTTAAATACACGAGCTATGCCTTCCCTTTAAGAAGTTACCAAAAAAAAAGAAAAAGACAAAACAAAAAACCAAACCAAAACAAAAAAACAACAACAACAGGAAATCACACTCACAGAAATACAGAAGGAGATAATAAAGGACAGAAATCAATAAATCTCAGAAATCTGAGAAAAACCAATGAAACCAAAAGCTAGTTTGTCAAAAAGATTAATAATATTGATAAGCTTCTAGTCACAAAGGAAAAAGGGCACTAATTGAATAATTAGTAATAATAATAATTCACTAATATGAATAATGGAAGAGAAGACATTCAAAGGATAAGGCACTATTTGGACCAACAATGTGCCCATAAATTCAATGATTTAGATGAAATGGACAAACTCCTTGAAAGACATCAACAATCAAGGCTCACTAAAGAAGAAAAAGATAATCTGAATAGTTCTGCATTGATATTTAAAAAGTAGAACTCGTGTTTTAATGTGTTCCAAAAACAAACAAAACAACAACTACAAGAAAAAGTTGAAAACCCAGATGACTTCACTGGTGGATTCTACCAAAAATTTAGGAAGAAATAATATCAATTTGATACAAACATTCCCCCCAAAATAGGTTTTCAAGAAGGAGGGAGAGGTCAACTATATCATTTCTGAGAAATCTCAAGAGATTAATTTTGCTTTTTTAAAGATTTTATTATTTATTTGAGAGAGAGAGAGACAGAGACAGTGCAAGCATGAGTAGGGGGAAGGGCAGAGGAAGCAAGAGAAGCAGGCTCCCCACTGAGCCCAGAGCCTGACATGGGGCTTGATCTCAGGACCCTGAGATCATGACCTAAGTGGAAGTCAGAGGCTTAACTGACTGAGCCACCCAGACACCCCTCAAAAGAGATTTGTACTACATATACATGAGTTATTAAATATTCTGAAGAAAAAAAAACTGCTGAAACTGGAATAAAGCTCATCTATATGTATCAGGAGTTTATTATACTTCACAGGTTGGGAGATACGACGGTGGGCATCACTAGATGAGCTCAAGTGAAGAGGTAATTTGCTCATTTAACATTTGTTCTAAATTCCTTTCACTGTATCTTTCTGAGATGCAGAAGCTGGGCAGCTAAAAACTACATTTACTAGTCTCTCTTGCAGCCAGGATTCTGGTCATTATTTAGATTCTGCCAATCAGATGTGTTTCAAAAGAATTAAAAATGGAGTTAAGCTGGCAGATTAGCAGTGCATGAGGCATCCTTTTGGCTGGTATAGATCTAGCAGGCAACACAGATCAACCTTGGAGGCAGTTATATCCGTGGTTCCTGATTACTGGATTGCGGCTAAGTTGGTGTGACCCATGGAGTCTTCAGTTAGAACAGTGATGTCCTGATTGAACCAAGGGTAGTTTCCTTAAGCAGGCCAATTCAACAGTAATGCCCTGAAATCATTTGTGGGAATGAGGGAGCTGGCTCTTCAATAATTTCGTAAGTACCCAGAAACCTTTTTCTGCTTAAATAGCCTTAGTGGTTTGTGTTATCATGGACTGAACTGACTGATGTATCAACTAACAGCCCCAAATGGTCACAGTTGCAAAACCAAAAAGCCAATTCAGTCTCTCACAACTGGCTTGATATCTGATAGCCATAGACATTTCAAAGTTAATACTGAAGGAGAGATAAGTGAAATCTTTAAAATACTATGTATGACCTTGAAGGGAAAAGAGGAGTTCTTAAGACAAAAAGAATAAGCATAAATAAAAATATGATAAATCTGACTACATTAAAATTGGAAGTTCTATTAATCAAAAGGCAATTTAGAATAAAAAAAGACACACCAAGACTGGGAAAAGATATCTCTCACAAATATAATTGACAAAAGGACCAGCATCCAAAATCTAAAACACTCATAAATTTATAAGAAAAAGATACATAGGGACGCCTGGGTGGCTCAGTTGGTTAAGCAGCTGCGGCTCAGGTCATGATCCCAGCGTCCTGGGATGGAGTCCCACATCGGGCTCCTTGCTCATCGGGGAGCCTGCTTCTCCCTCTGCCTCTACCTGCCATTCTGTCTGCCTGTGCTTGCTCTCTCTCCCTCTCTCTCTCTGACAAATAAATAAATAAAATCTTTAAAAAAAAAAAAAAAGAAAAAGATACATAATCCAATAGAAACATGTATCAAAGCCCTAAAATATCACTTTAAAAAAGAAGAAATCCAAAAGACTAAAAACATAAAAAGGTACCTTAATGAGACACTGTTTCATATTCAGCACTGACAAAAATCAAAAAGGCTGTCAATGAGAAGTGTTGGCATGGGTGACAAGCATCAGGAATTCTAATACACAGCTGGTGGGAAAATAAATTAGTACTACTGGTAAAGTTGAAGACATTTTCAGAAATGTATGCTTACATGCATTGGAATCCATATTTAATGGTCATAACATTGTAATTGGCAAAAACGACTCAAATATCCACCAACAGTTGTGTGGATATATAAATGGATATACATTCCATTAAATGCAATAAGCAAAAAGATACCTAAGCCTTTTATCCTTTAAACTTATTCCTCCTCCACATTTCTCATTACATCACTCCTGACCCAGTTCTTCAAGTCATGTTAGGGCTTCTCCCTCTCTCTAAACATTGCCTTGCCAAATTTGAGTAGTCATTATATTCCAAAAGAATCTACTCCCTAAATATCTCTGCAACCTTTTTTCTCCATCGCCAATAACTCCTTATTTTGGGCCCATATCATTTTTCACCCAGATAAATATAAGTAACTCCTAAAAGTCTTCTTTGCCTCTGGTCTCATTCTCATTGCAAACTGATGTTCAACATGATGCTAAAGCTTTCATTTTCAAAGCCATGTGATGATAAAACCCTTCCACTTGGATGAAGTACGAGTAAAAATAATGGCTATAATTTACTAAGCCCCTACTGTATGGCAGGCATTATTTCATTTATCCTTATAATGCTGCAAAATGGCTGGTGTTATATCTATTTTATAGATGAGGTAACTACAGCTTAGAGAGGAGTAAGTAATTTGCCCAAATTTACATAGCTAATATGTGGATAAACCAAGATTCAATTTCAAAGTATTTCAATTGCAAAATCTTTGCTTTTAATCAATACATTATTCTGCCTAAATTCTAAGCATCACACATGAAGTTCTAAATGATCTGACATGAGCCTATTCCCCAGCCTGACCTCCTGTCCCTCTGGTTCCACTTAGCCATTGTAGATACTGCCACTCCATTTGCTCCTTCCTTACTAATAACCTCTATTTTCTTTAGGACAGTAGTACGCTCAGCTAAAAACTAGTTTCCCTGACCGTCCTTGAAGCTGAGATTACCATTCTGATGAAAGAGATATAAGTGGAAATCTCTGGATGGGGTTTCTGGGAAAGCTCTTTAGTAAGGCTCAAAGTAATCTGGCATGCAATTTTTGCTCCACTCCTACCCCACCTTCTTCTTTCCTGGAAAATAGTGCTGTATCAGCTCTCTTACAGCCATGGGATATACATATAAGCATGAAAGTCGCATGCTCTGGAATACAGAATATAAAATTAGGAGCCCAGGTCTGTGATGGCATTACCCACTCCAGGACTGCCTTTCTATGGGCTTGTGTGTTTAATTGCCATGTTTTCCTATTCATAGTTAAGCATCGTCAGAACTGACACATACCCTTAATTGAGGCCTTTACTGGTCAACCTGCAATTTACTCAATATACTACGATTTGGCACACTTCTGTAGAGGGAGGTGGCCTGCTATTAAGATACATATGTATATCAGTCTCTTTAATTTTTTAAAGAAAATTCAGCATACTTAGGCTTTAGCCAGAGAAGTTTTAAATGGCTTATTTGTTTTATATATTCAGTATTTTTATTTTTATTTTTAAAGATTTTATTTATTTATTTGACAGATCACAAGTAGGAAGAGCAGCAGGCAAAGAGAGGAGGAAGCAGACTCCCTGCTGAGCAGAGATCCTGATGCGGGGCTCGATCCCAGAACCCTGGGATCATGACCTGAGCTGAAGGCAGAGGCTTAAACCACTGAGCCACCCAGGCGCCCCTATATATTCAGTATTTTTATAAGCTTTTGTTTGAAAGTTCTACCCTTAAAAATGGGTTGAAAATCACTGGTCTATGACACAGTTTAAACTATCACTGAAATGTATTAAAGTTCTATCTTTGCATTGGGTCAATGACCACAAATCTCAAATAAATTTGATAAAATTTAATTGTGGAACAATTATTCCCTTGGCTTTCACTCAGAGCCAATTACATGGAACAGTCTGAATATCTGTGAAAGTGGCACGTGGGACACTGTGCATCATTTTGGCTTTTTATACAAATGTTCTGGTGACATATTTCCTATACCACGCAGGGCCAGAAAAAAAAGTCTGGTTTTCTTCTGAGGAACTGATATGCTTACTAACAATGGTATGTGAATCATGTAAGCCATTATGTTTTCCTTCTATTTTTAGCAGCTAATTCAGTAAGTTTTTTGTTCGCTAAGAGTGGCTTTCTTCAGCTAACACCTTTTCAGTTTTTAGAGCCTATGTTTTGATATTTTATTTACTTTTTGTTTATTGTGCCAATACATTTACTGAAAGCTGTCTCAAATTATTTTTTAGAAACAGGCAGGCTATTTTTTTTTTTTTAAAACCATACCTTAAAGGGAAAGGAATATTACTCTTCTGACAAGACCAACAAAACCCATATGCAGATAGCCTTAGATTAATCAATCACTATTGCGATATTGTTTTCTATCCTAGCTAACTATAATAAAATTAAAGGTGTGTTGCGTTGTGAGATGTAATCCTCCCCTTCCAGGTCCCTGCATGTTATTGCTGGATATGCTAAGAATGCAAAGCCTAGACCACTCTTTAAGCAGGCCATTTCTCAGGATTGCTTTTGCAAGGAGCAACCCTGAAGGATAAAGCAACATCTTCTTTAAGACAAGGAAAGGGTTTGCTTTCATTTTCTTAAATTGAAAGCAATGGATTCCCCAAGGTCAGTATTCTTCAGCTGCGACACAAACCCACTGCATTTAAAAGATTCATTTGGGCCATCATGTAGCCTCTGTGGGACTTGGAAGGCATGGGGAACCAATCCAACATGATATTCGTATTAACTGTTGTGACAATAAGTAATAAAACTTCTGATCCAGGAGTTTCATGTCTTCTGCTAACATCCATAATAGTGACAGACTAACTTGCAGGTAGATTTAATCCCAAATCCTGACAAGGATTCTCAAAAAAATTAGTTGGATCATTCAAAGTTTTAAAGCAGGTTTGAATTACATCCTTTGTAACTCAGAAGAATTCCTATAGACATACCATTAATGAAGATGACAGAGAAAGGCCAATTAAAATAACTTTCAAACAACAGACTGTCCTCAAAGGAGCCATTAAAGAACTGTTGAGGTTCTGACATTTTAAAGATGAAAATCGTTTTGTGTCTTTATACATCAAACAAATTGAGGAGATTTAAGTTATTTATTAAGACAAAAAGCCCAGGCCCATTAACACTTGATGATCTTGTTTTAAAATGAAGAGAATTATCCCAATGAATGGGCCAGAAAGAATGAATCAAATAAGAGAAGACAGGAAAATATGATAAACAGAGCTATGTGGGACAACTGTGCATTCTTTTAAGCAACTTATGGGCTGAAAGTTAATATAAGGCTTTACTTGAAATAAAAAAATAACACTGCGAAAGCTAAGAACAAACAAACAAAGAAAAAAGTACTTTCTTAGAAAGTGAAAAACTCATGCTCTACATATGAAAAATATGTGTTAATAATTGATTTATTTCTGAATAAACACAGAAATAAAATATGCTTCCATTCAAAATAAGCAACTCAACATAAAAAAGCCTACAACATTTTAAGTTGGTAAATAAATGATAAAAGTGAATTCCTTTCTAGACCAGGAAATTTCTGATGCCACTCAGCAACTCAGCATACCCCACCCCTTTTGCAACTCCCAACTATTGCTAACAAAAAATAGTGCCCAGCATGTTACTAATTCAAAAAACTGAGAAACTGGTAACAGCAAAGTGTCCAGAAAGCTCATGGTTCTGTACTTAAGAATGCTATTAAAACCTTCAACATTAAAAAAAAATCTTTAGAAACATTATATAAAGACTAATTCAGAAGCAAATACAAAGCTAGACAGCAGACTGGAAGATACACTGAAATGAGTTGACAACAAAGGAAAGAAGACATAAAAAGTAGGGAAGAGTAATTACAAAGGTACAATTGCGTGCAATCATTTAGACAAACTAACTTAAGATAAAACTTGCATCACTATTTTTGAACACAGCATATCATCAAAAGCATTCATTATCTCACACATAAGGGGAGTGTGCATGACCTTGTGAAAAGACTTAAAACCAAGACTGCACAGGATGCAGGAGAACAGGGATTTTATTTACTTATTTATTTTTAACAAAAGACTATTGTATCTTAGTTATTTCATAATCATTAAAAAAAAGTTATAGATGGGGCGCCTGGGTGGCTCAGTGGGTTAAAGCCTCTGCCTTTGGCTCAGGTCATGATCTCAGGGTCCTGGGATCGAGCCCCGCATCGGGCTCTCTGCTAAGCAGGAAGCCTGCTTTCCTCCTCTCTCTGCCTGCCTCTCTGCCTGCTTGTGATCTCTGTCTGTCAAATAAATAAATAAAATCTTAAAAAAAAAAAAAGTTATAGAAAATTGTTCTGATAAATCAATGACAAAATGACATCCTTCCTGTCATTCCATTGATTTAAAAAATTATTGAACAAATATATATTCAGCAGTTTACTAAGGGATTTAGTTGGCAAACATTCCCTATTTATGCATTTTATTTATTCAAAATTATAAATCTAATTTTTAAAAAGTAAGGTATCATTTAGTTCTACTGCTTATAAACATATGAAATAATATTTAAGATAAAAAATGTTTAAGGTTAAAAAGCTTCTTAGTGATAAAGGAATGAATTAATCATACTTAACACGTTTTTTTTTGTTTTTTTTTTTTAAAGGGATGTATTCTATCAAATCTGTGTTTGGGCAAAGAGTGATTTTGGGCAATACTTAAAATACCTTCTACATAATTAATCAAAATGTGTGTTATTTTCATTTCTGAAGCAAAGCTCTTTATTATTGTCTTTTAGCAATTTCAACTTTGTTCATGTTTAAGAGAAACTTGTCATGCTGTTAATTTTTAAAATATTTTCCAGCGAGTAAATGATCTCCCTTAGAACACATCCGTGAAGTGGGGTAAAGCTGGAGTTTGGTGAAGGATATTTCAAATATCAGAAGCAAATTTAGAATAAAAGGTCCATAGCACTGGTACCTTACCACCAAAAACCCCTTTGTATTTCGTTACTCCCTCATGGGCCTATTGTTTCAAAACATTTTGCATGTACTCATTTATTAATTGAAATGGTCAGATTAAGACATTATGATGAGACTCTCAAAGAATGCTCCTAATAAGCATGAAAAGTGCAATCTCAGTGTGCTGGTAAAATACAGAAAAATACAAGCTCGATGTTTAACCTAGTTATTTTTCAACAGGTCAACAGAGGTAATGAAATTGTTTTATTCATTTCAACAAAACACTATGAATGCAAATTAGTAAATGGATGGCATTCTAAAACTGAGTTAATAAAGGGTATTCACCACATGGGTTGATTGTAGAGCTAAGTGAAGCAGCTCCCGTGGAAAGGCTGCCTTTTGAAACTGATGAAGCCACAGAAGGTAGAGAAGATGAAGGTGTAGTAGTGGAGGCTGTTGAGGATGGTAACCGTTCGCCAGACTCCATATCTATGGGGAGGGAGAAGAATGTTAATTCTCAGTATTAGATAGTGGAATTATTCAAAGAATTAAACCTATGTTATTATCAAAGTAAGTCATTTAGGCATACTTTTATAAAATATAAAATAATTTCAAAAAACATGCTTTTCAGAAAGATAAAATATGGAATAAAAACATAAGTACAATTTAAAATATCAATTTATGAAGTAAGTTTAATGTTAAGTATACCAAAACTTCTTTTAATAGATTTGCATATAACATATTAACTTCTTATTCTTCCTAAATCACCTCATCATCTATTCATTTACAACATAATACCCATATTATCTTAACAAATCAAGAAAATAACACCACATTGGAATGGATCTTCTAAATCCAAGTCTTGAAAGTCTTAAGCATCCAACAATCTGACTGGGTAACTTGTATCAGACCAAGCGCTCCTCGCCCACCAAAAAGACAAATACATTTTAGAGTTGTTACTGTCAGGTTTGAACTACAGTTAAAATGGCCTTAGTATGACCCCTTTATAATAAGTGAGCACTTACACATATCTTCATTTATTTGCTTAGCTAATTTCAGGTGCAATCTTACATTGGTCTTGTTGTAAGTTTATGTTGATATTAAAAATCTAGAGTAGAAATGAATAATAGGGGATCAAAATGTTTTAACTTCCAGTTTTAAAATAAGTCATGGGATATAAGGTACAGCATGCTGACTATTGTTAGTAATACTACAGTGTATATTTGTAAGTTGCTAAGAAAGTAGATCTTAAAAGTTCTCATCACAAGAAAAAATTTGTAACTGTGTAGTGATGAATGTTAAGTAGGCTTATTGTGATGATCATTTTCCAATATATCTAAATATCCATCATTAAGTTGTACACATGAAACTAATTTCAAATGTTATATATCAATTATATCCCAATAAATTTTTAAATCTAGAATAGGTTACAGTTATTTTAGTACTCTCTGCAAACACTGATCCTACAAGTAAGCAAGAAAGTCATGAAATTCACAATTGCATTAATAAGTGCACAATTTATAGGAAAAAACAAAACAAAAGATACTGCTCATTTATAACTGAACTTATGATCAACCACAAGCAAACTTTCACCATGAAATCTAACCATGAAAAAGATTTCTGTATGGAATTCTATAAGCAATTCACATAATTATTATATATTTTCTTTTTTATATAATTTTAAAAATTACATTAGTCACCATACAGTACATCATTAGTTTTTGATGTAGTGTTCCATGCTTCATTATTTGAATGTAATACCTAGTGCTCAATGCAATACAGGCCCTCCTTAGCACCCATCACTGGGCTAACCCACCCCCACACCCTCCTCTCTAAAACCCTCAGTTTGATTCCCAGAGTCCATAGTCTCTCATGCTTCATCTCCCCATCTGATTTCCCTGTCTTCATTTTTATATTTTCTAAGAAAAATAGTCTGATTTTAAAATACTGACCAATTAAAATAAGGCAGAGCTAATGTATAAAAGTTGGTTTAATCCACAGGGTATTTAGATGATTTTACTCATAAGATCGATAGATATAGTAAAGGTTATCTCAGGTTAACATATAGCATTATTAGTAACCATTTCAGTAAGCTTTCCAATCATATACAATTCAAAATTTCTCTTCATATTCTGGCACTGCTGTCAGCACATCTACAGATGATGATACTGCTATAATGAGTTTGTATTCTTAAGGAAATTTTCTTTCTCCATATCAGCAGTCATCATGGAAAAGAGCAGTTGTTACTGATAGTTAGTTACATGAAACTAACGCTTGAAAGGCAGGTTTTGGGTCATCAAATGGTCATCAAGGAGCTTGAAGACGTGTGGTTGGTCTGATGGAAAGGCCCATACTAATATTTTCTCCACAATTTTCACCCATAAGCCTCATTTCCCTATATACAAAAATTATGCAACCTTTGTTAGAGTTTACAGAAAAAGGCTATTTTTAAAAATGTATAGCTGGTAACCTCATTATCTTATTAAATTCTAAAATGTGCTATTTAAATGTGTTTATTTTTTTTAAAAATGTAAAGTTTTTTGTTTTTTTTAATTTGCCTTTGTACTCTACCGCAAAAATAGTGTGGTGATATAACATAGATTAAGTACTTTAGCTGACTACTTGGCGTAAAAGTATTCAATAAATAATAGTCATTACTTTTTTTAAGATAATAAATTATGAACCCTAGGTATTTTTCTTTCAGTTGTTATTACTTGATTCAGGACTAAAGCAGGTAAAACCCAGAAAACAAAATGAGCAGTCTCTACATATTGCTTATTGAAGATCTTTTCCTGGAAATGGTCATTAAAATTAAAAATATACATATACTTGGATCTTACAATCTACTTTTGAGAATCTATTCTGTAGAAATAAAATTCTAGTAGGTTCTTTATTATAACATTTAAAAAAATAAAGTTTAAACCTGTAAATAACAAAGTAGAACTACAGCTAGTGGTATGATGTTAAAGGCCTTTCTTAGTTTCAATAAAGTGGAATTTTGTTTTATTTTTGGTTCCTTTTGTTCATTTAAGTGGAAAGGGGCTTAATTTTTTTTTTAAATATGGTTATGCAGCCACTTTCCTTAGAAGTTCTATTTATATACATTATTCACGTATTACTTTATTGCAACTATTTTGATCTTAATACTGCAGAGATAGAGTCCAGGCATGCTGCTAAACTCCTACAATACAGGGGACATCCCCCACACAGAGAATTACCTGGCCCAAAATGTTAGGAGCGCTAAGGTTGAGAAATCCTGATCTAAAGTACCAAAAATTGTATTACTTAGAATGCAATTAACTAAAACTTCCTAGTAAGTAGTAATTCTATATAATTGTTATAAGATGATTCAAGTGGATTTATTGACATTGTGATAAATGATAACATTATCATTATATTCAACCTATCGTTTGTGTCAGTCTAGCTCATCTATTATTTTACATTTTGTCCTAATTGTTTAAAACTGATAATGTATCATAGGTCATTAACATATCTCAGAACATTTGCTCATACTGGATAACATGAATTTACTATATTTTACTAGGATGATATTTGCCAATAGCAATTCTGAGAATAGACAAAAGTCAGAACTGTCACAAACAACTTTTCTGCATAATGATTTTCTATACTCATTCCAAAAAGATCCAATGATCAGTTGTTAATGATAACACTTCAAATTCAGGCACAGCAGACTTCCCTTTTGTGTAATCACAGAGTTTATGAATGCTGACAGCTGCTAGGTGTAAACCTGAACAGGTGCTATTAAGGAAAAGCAAGACACGTGGGCTAAGAAGTACAAACATGATCAGCTGCCCTTTGTGTTATTTGCAGGAAACATAATAACAGACGTAGATAATTTCTCCTAGAAGGTGTTCTGTCTTTATCTTTGTCAGCAATATCAAAAGTTCTCTGTGGGGATTCAAAGCACAAGGGTAGATTTGGTGAAACCTGATTTATCCTTGCAAGGTAAACTCAAGTGAAAAACAGTAATCAAGAATAATAAAGATCATGAGGTAGTCACTCTGCTGCTGCTTTTGGTTTAGTAGTGCCACTAACATTAGATTTACAAGTCCACTATTCTCTAAAAGGCCTGACAACCACTTTTATAAAACCATTTCTTTAGATAACTTCCAGGCAAGTGAACACACTTGGACAAATAATATTTCAAGATTTTAAGTAGCTAAACAAAAACAAAAGCCAAGAAGATACAAACACTTTTCTGGTAAGGGATTTTGTGAAATAGGAGATAAGGCAGAAACACCTTATTAGATAACAAACAAAATTATATAATATGTTTGAAGGAAAGTCATTCTATTTACAATACTTTCATTTACCTACATTTTCAAACATAGTTATTTTGAGTCTTAAGCATAATATCTTGTGACTTAAAATATGAATATATAAAATGAATCAATTTCCTTTGAAGATTCGCATATTTTAACAACCACCGTAAAGAGTAACAATTGCATCCCCAAACAAAAATAGGCTGGCATGAGGTGCCTGGGTGGCTCAGTGGGTTAATCCTCTGCCTTCTGCTCAGGTCATGGTCCCAGGGTCCTGGGATCCAGCCCTGCATCAGCTCTCTGCACTGCAGGAAGCCTGCTTCCCCTTCTCTCTCTGCTGCCTCTCTGCCTGCTTGTGATCTCGGTCTCTCTCTGTCAAATAAATAAATAAGATCTTTTTAAAAAAAAATGGGCTGGCAACCAGGTGCTCTGTGCTGCAGTCTGTGATCTGGAGCAAGTCACAGACACTCTAAATACTAGTTTTCTTATCTGAAAAAATGATAGGTTTGAACTAAACTAATCCTCAAGTCACTATCAGAGTTTTGCCAACTTGATGGTAAAAAACAAAACAAAACAAAACAAAACCTTCACATTGTATTAAAATATTTAACAATTTGGGATGGCTGGGTGACTCTGTTGGTTAAGTGTCCGACTCTTGATTTCAGCTCAGGTCATGATTATGCAATGAAGCCCTGGCACTCAGTGGGAAGTCTGCTCGAGATTCTCTCTCTCCTCTGCACCCCCCCCACTTTCTCTCTCTAAAATGAATAAATAAATCTTCAAAATATTTAACAATTTAATTCCCCCTTTTCCTTATCTTTCCTTTCATTGCCCTGGTTCTATCTCCAAATGTGTATCATGATAAATTATAAATTTCTGTTAAATCTTTCAAAGATTTAGTTGTATTATTTATACCTCAAGAGACTTGATAAGAAAATTATACAAGGGGCGCCTGGGTGGCTCAGTGGGTTAAAGCCTCTGCCTTCGGCTCGGGTCATGGTCCCAGGGTCCTAAGATTGAGCCCCGCATCAGGCTTTCTGCTGAGCAGGGAGCCTGCTTCCTCCTCTCTCTCTGCCTGTTTCTCTGCCTACTTGTAATCTCTGTCTGTCAAATAAATAAATAAAATCTCCAAAAAAAAAAAAAAAATTATACAAGAGTAGAGCACTGATTTTCATGCTCTCCAGTAAATATCTATCCAAACGGATTAAATATTCCTTTTCAATGAGACATCTGTGAGAAAGAGGCTATCCTAAGATATAAAAGAATATTACAGAAAATTTGAACAAAATTTAACATGTATGGATCAACTAAACTGTAAGTAGAGTATATGAATTTAAATGTTGACAATGATTAGAAATTTCTAACAAGGATACAAAAGTCAGAAGAATAAAAAGAGAGACAATGTCTAGTTAATTGTTCCTTTAATCTACGAAGTCCCAAAATACAACCAAAAAGACTAAAGCTTTGCTTAATTAGGAAATACAACTAAAATTAACTGGAATTTCTAATATATTTCTGGAAAGTGAGGCTGATGAATAAGAGATTGGGAAAAATAAAGCAGGGTAACAAACAGAAGTCATGTTATTTTATGCAAGATATCCACATATACTCAAAAGTTGAAGAAAGAAAGATGCAAAGTACTACAGTCTGATGAACTAGAATAAAAACTCCCTTTCAGTGGGGAAGAAGCAGAGCTAACCTAACGGGAAAAACACACTTCTTAAAGAGCAAAATGAATTTAAGAGTTTGTGCATATCATGCAAAAATATTTTTGTCCTGGTTATCCTAACATTAGGTTTGTCTTTCTAATATTAATCACTCTCATTCAAAATCTTCAGTTTATCCAAGAAGTATATTCACATATATGGGTAAAGATATATGTAAAGGATATTTATTACAACATATTAATTATAAATGACTTTTTAAAAAAGGATTTGAGAGAGAGAGAGAGAGCATTGGGGAGGGGTAGAGGAAGAGGGAAAGAGGGGATCCCAAGCAGACCCCCAATGACCATGGAGTCTGACATGGGGATTGATCTCATGACACTGAGATCATGACCCACGATGAAATCAAGAGTCAGATGCTCAAACAGCTGAGCTACCCAGGCACTCTGGTAAATGACTTTTATTTATTTATTTTTTTTAAAGATTTATTTATTTGTTTGACAGACAGAAATCACAAGGAGGCAGAGAGGCAGGCAGAGAGAGGAGGAAGCAGGCTCCCCGCTGAGCAGAGAGCCCAATGCAGGGCTCGATCCCACGACCCTGGGATCATGACCTGAGCTGAAGGCAGAGGCTTTAACCCACTGAGCCACCCAGGCACCCCAAGGGAGAATATTCTTATGCCTGTATATGTAGAATACTTCTAGAAAATTTTTAAGAAACTGGTAACTGGGGGCACCTGGGTGGGTTAATCAGTTGAGCATTGGACTCTTGGTTTCAGCTCAAGTCATGACATCAGGATTCTGTAATTGAGTCCCACATGGGGCTCTGGCTCAGCATGGAGTCCGTTGGGATTCCATCCCTCTCCCTCTCTCTCTCCGCCCCTCTCTTCACTCAGCGCTGTTGCACACACTTTCTCTCTTGAGAGAGAGAGAGAAACAAACAAACAAAAACAAAGAAAAGAAAGAAACGGGTAACTCTTTACTCCTAGCTAAAGGGACTAGGGAATTGGCATCTAGGGTAGGTGAATTATTTTTCACTATATATCTTTTTGACCACTTGCTACCATGTGCTAGTATTAATGACAGTTAAACTAATAAAAAAAAGGAAGAACTTCTAAAGATTTGTTATTGCTGAAAATTACCCTTCAATATGTTCTACAGAGAGTTCCAGTTCAAGATTGTGATGCAAAAGGATCCCGAATCCACCTCTTCCCACAGACACACTGAGTCTACAGTGACCCATGAAACAAATTCCTCTAAAACAAAACAAAACAAAACAAAACAAAAAAACCCCCTAAAGTCTGGCTCAGTGATGACTAGATATCAGGCAAACAAGAGAACCACATTAAAGCAGGTAAGAAGCTGAGACACAATATTGCTATAAAACCCCACTCCTAGCACGGGGACACACAACCAGGAAGGAACTCAAAACACAGAAGTTCTCCTGAGGAGCAAGTGGTTTGAGCCCCACACTGGGCACCCCAACTTTTATGACACACACTTGAGAAATGAGCCTCCAAAACAACAACTTTGAGAACCAACAAAGCTTGCATCTCAAGACCTACAAGACCATGTGATCTGAGAAACTGCCTTTAAAGGACTCACATTCAGATTCACCCACCCCAAGACTCAGCTCAGAGGGAGCCAATCACACCCAGAACTACTTGAGTTAAAGCACTGGCATAAGGGAGCAGCATCTAATTTAACACAAAGATCCAGGAGCCTGCTGGAACACTCCACAGGGATGGAGACAGGCAGATGTCATCTTCACACTTTCCTCTTTACTGTGCTCCAGAACACCAGTATCTTCCAGAAGGAAGCTTTTACATGCAACGAGTGCCCCAATTTAGAGGGCTACTGCCTAGGGAACACCTCTTGACTGCCTACTTGTGGATGCCAGGAGAGATTGTTTTCCTGGTCCCACACCATAATAATCATACCCCTATCTAGAACACCAATTTTTACGACTGCTTCCAAGGAATCGCTCTACATCACCTGTCTCTGGTGGGCAGTGGGGCTTACACTCATGGATCCATAGGATTGCACCAAGCAGAGAAAGGGTTCTTTTTTTTTTTTTTTTTAAAGATTTTATTTATTTATTTGTCAGAGAGAGAGAGGGAGAGAGAGCGAGCACAGGCAGATAGAATGGCAGGCAGAGGCAGAGGGAGAAGCAGGTTCCCTGACGAGCAAGGAGCCCGATGTGGGACTCGATCCCAGGACGCTGGGATTATGACTTGAGCCGAAGGCAGCTGCTTAACCAACTGAGCCACCCAGGC